>NW_017307607.1:42566-117169 GCF_000935625.1 Nanorana parkeri
TGGCGGCACTGTCAACCACGCCAGCTATGCATCCACAGCACCTATTAATACAAGACAAAACACTACAAGCGCTTTTGTTCCCGGGGGGAAGGGGGGGAGGGAGCTTAAAAACTTTTTGGTATGACCTAACACTGGGGAAGTGTTTTTTTATTTTCTATTGCATGAGATTTCTCAACTGATTCTAAGTATTTTTATAAACATTGATTTCAAATATGAAATCGGTTTTCCTCTACATGCTCTAGTTTTCATGCAATTTGAAACTTGTAATTTTCACAACAAAGGATACCCATTGCTATTTACACTATTGAAAGCTTGAGAACTAGGCTTACACCTACCCTAACCTTCAACTAATTAGGCAATTTTTTATGCAAACTATTTTCTATACCTTTTTTTGGGTAATTTTGGATTATAGCGATGTATCCGATTTACTTGATTTACTTGATTTTCTTGATGAAATAGTTCTAAAAGGCATTAGGTACTCATGGTAAATGTTTTCAATATATAGTTTCTGCTTTTCCCGATATGTCTTTAGAGAAGATCAAAGCAGGTGTGTTTGATGGACCTCAAATTCATGCCCTTGTACGTGATGAGGAATTTGTGACAAGGAGAAGGCAGACATTACTTATGCAGCAAATGGCTCAGAAGCCACTACAGCTGCAGGAATATGTGAAGAAGAGTCTGGAGAGAAAGGTATAGAAATGATCTTACAGCCTTTGTGTTTCAGAGTCAGAAAACACCGTTTCAAGTTAGCCCATAAAATCTAGCAAAGCTGTGGAGAACGCCATGGATAAGACAGAGAAGGGCCACACCTAATGGAGTAATGGTTACTCCTAATGGAGTAACTCAAGCAGGGAACAGTTATCCAGGCTATTGGTGTCTGGTTCCTTAGGAGGGACACTGCAAGCCACCCAAAACTGTAAGAGGATCATAAGTGTGTTCAACACTCAAGCTAATGAAACATCATTTAATTTCCTCAGCAGGAACTGATGGAACATAATTGTGGCATTAAATATTACCAATTAACATAGTAGCTTTTGCTGTTCGGCTTATACGAGTTTTCAAAGACTGGGTCACATCTGATGATGTGCAATGTCTCTGGACCTGGAAAGTGCTCTGATGCTAACTAAGGTACGCAAAGCTCCAGGAACCACCACATTCAGAGCCCAGAACCCAAAGATCACATTCCATGCATGCCTGGCAATCTTTCGTACAATGGGTTCTGGATATGGCCTCCAAGGCATCATTGAGGAAACACCAATTTGGATAGCTGCATAGAGACTCAGTTCAGCAGCATTTAGATGAGGTCTTGATTGAAAAAAATATATATATTGGCTAGTAAAAAGGGTAATCTCCTATGACACTAGCAAAAAACTAACCCATGCTGGGAGTGAGAGGGGTTAAATGTGGCTGGCAATGGCTTTTTGTTTGCCAGTGTCCAAAACCTCCTGTAGATGACAGTATAACTATCATATTAGAATAACGGAGTCCTGTGTCCCTTGATAAACGATACAGAAAATCATGTTCCATAAAGTTTTTTTTCTTACCATATAAAATTATGCTTGTCATATCAAATTCTGCTAGTTGTGAAGACAAGCTACCCAATGCACACAATGGTCATCAGTCCTTTAGTGAACCATCCAAATCAGCCTTGACCAGAATGCCAAATCTAAAGCCTTAAGTCAGTGGCTCTCAACCTTTCTAGGGCCGGGACCCCTTTGTAACATTTGCCAAGTTGTGGTGACCCCCAACGGTAAACTTTAGGGTTGACGCGGCTGCTGCAGCGACATCTGGCGGCGTGGCGGGAGAACTGACACTGCTGCGTAGGAGAGGGCTGAGGACGACTCTCACCTAGCACAGCAGAAATCACACAGCAGAAATCACACAGCGACCCACAGGTTGAGAACCACTGTTGTAACAGCTAAAATGGCAAACCATATAACACAAGCTGAGGGTGTCAGCTTTTATTAATAATAATTATGATAATCACTTGATGTGGACCTGATGGAGAACTGCAGGTCCCCCTCTGCTGATTGACAGCAGCAGTGGGCGGGTGCAATAGCTAGTTTGCTATTGCAAAGTGAAATGACCAATAGGAATGTAGCTATGCATTCCAATGCTGATTTATTTATTTTTTTCTGACTTACGGTGGCCGGGCTCCAATGTCAGAAATAAAATAAAAAAACGATTGCAACGAAAGGTTTAATCTGCTCGATCAAGCAGATTAAACCTTTCCGGGAGAAAGTGTTTCTCTCCCGGGCGGCCGGGAGCAGCTATCTAATAGCAGGAGACTCCCGGCGACCCCTGGCAAATTGTCATTCGACCCCCGAAGGGGTCCCGACCCACAGGTTGAGAACCGCTGCCTTAAGTGAAAGTTGAAATCACCTCTTGGGTACACAATTGTAATTATAACCTTTAGTGTCTGTGCATGCTGCTGTAGCTCACCATAAAAAAAAGAAATTCTTTTGTAGTATTCCCCAAAACATTTAGTTTAATGCCAAATCAGCTAAATACATTACAGCCTAAAAGGTGAGCAAAGTCTTTCAGTTTGTTTTCTTTACAAATTAGCCAAAGCCTGAGTAGAAAAACATGTCCCCTGCCAGCATACTGCAGAGTGGGACTTTGTAGGGAAGCAGTGATCTCTTTGCAATGGTCTGACATGCCCCCTGCGAAGTCAGAGCCATAGTTCTCTAATCGGGGTTCAACTGGGCTTTAAAACCCTAGACAAATGCCCAGGCAAGCCACAAACCTTATAAAACCCTAGTAATACTCTTGGCATCTAATCAAGTTATCTCTTTAACATATGTGACTACGTAAAATGAGACCGATACAGGTTATTAAAGCCCATTTACAGCCAAAACATTTTTTTTTATTTTAGATAGAGTAGAATAATGAAATTGTGACAATGTTCTTATTACCTTATATTTCTTGTACAAACATCACTTGCACAGGAAGGGAAATCTTTCCAATGTTGTTAAAAACGGAAATAAAAACCTTGCATCATGTTAACCTTTTTTTTTTTTTTACACTCGTGTTGATCCCCATTAACTTTAGCTCATTAAAACAGATGAAAACTCTGATACAATAAAAAATGTGACCTTAAAGATCTAATGTGCCTCTGAGAATTTTTATACATGCCTTTTTATAATAACTTTACTTGTGGTTACTTGACTGCTAGGGTCAACTGAGCAGTGTGTACTGGGTAATGGTTGGGGCGGAAAGTAGCAGGTCTGTATCTTGTGCCCACATCACACTTTCAAGCCAGGGAGATCAGGACCATGGTGAAAGGAGGGAGCCACTATTAATCATCTGGAAGGAGGAGTGGTACTGGGTGTAGAGGCTGCCTTAGCAGCAGTAGGGGCTACCTCAGATTGCATTAGTGGTGACTGGCAATGCCGTAAGCAGTTTGATGAGCATATTACATATTACAGTACATGTTCACCCTGAAACAATGTAGAGATATTAGGACTAGCAGGATGAATAGGTTTTCTTTTGACAGCAAATAAAAGGAGAAAATAGAGAGCACTCCTTCATGGTGAAGTGCTTTCTACCTTACAATGTGACTTTTCATTTAGGAGTTTACCTACACTTGAAGAAGTTAAAAAAAAAAAAAAAGTACAAAGCTATATTTTCACATCAAGGTATGAATAATTTTTCACTGGCTACACCACCCTCCCTGAAAACCAAACAAAGTAGAATATTTTGGCACTTTGGTCTTTGAATTCAAAAGGCTCAAGCTAAAGACCGTAAGACGAATGTAATGTAAACTAAGTGATATACAAATAAACAGCAGTCTGTATTCTACTCAGAAAATGAAAACATTTTATATAATTCGTGTTTTCAAAGAACTTTGTTGGCTTTTCGTTTTTTGTTTTGTTTTTTTACAGCAAAAATCTATGCACACAAAATAACAATATTTCTCAATGCAACTTGGTACCCACGGGAAGCAAATAAAGCTATTGCTAATTTCTACAAAAATATATACAGTCTGTTTAGTATTAATATAAAAGCTGAACCTTGCAGTACAGTATATAACCCTTTTCCATGTCAGAGAGCGTATATTGCAACATTGTGTAAAAGACCATTAACATACTTCAAAATCTATATACAAGAGGAAAAAGTGATTATTCAAAAACACCCATCACAGTGCTTAACAAGATTTAATGTACATTTATTCTTAACATGTGGAACATATAGTATAAAGATTTTATACTGAATAAATGATATTCATTAAGCCAGAGGAAAAGGAGGAATTTACAACAAGTTTTTTCATTTTCTTTTTTTTTCTTTTTTTTTTTTAAACTACATTTTCTTGAAATACAAATATGTTGAGTTTCATCACTGAAAAACCTCAGCAGTTGTGTCGATTCATCTGTTGTATTGTTATAACTGCCATTTGTATAATATAACCATTATCTTCTTTAGTTGGCAGGCAACTATCTCCACATTGTAACTGCAACCTGCAAGTGTCCAGCGGCTACACCAAAATAGAGCATTATTTTATACATACAGAAACCTGCACATTACCCTCATTGTGGGATATATGGCTAGGATTTTTTTTCAGTGCCATGACAAAGGAGAAAAAAAAAGATGACAATAAAAGTCTATTACTTTAACCACATCATGGGGAAATAGCCAAAGTATACTAAAAATTATTTTTTTAAGAAAAGAAACAAAGTAAAGGCCTGTACATTTCTTATATACATCCCAGACCCTGGGTAATAATGAGAAATGAAAAACAAAAAAAAATATAACAAAGCATCTAAAGGCTGTTATCATGTGAAATCTCAAATACTATACTTGATTATGAAAGTGGCATGTATGAATTTTTGAACTCTTTCTTTTTTTTTTTTAATAGGTTTAAATGTTCTGAATTTTTTCCAGATAAGTGTCTATTCACTCTGCTTCTATTCTAATATTACTGTTATCCAAAGGATGAAAACAGATTTTTTTTTAAACTTAGTCCCCCTTTCCACATACTTAAACAATGTCACTAGTGGTTCTATTGCACACTGGTTTGGTACATTTCTTTTAACTCAAGGGTACAAAAAATACTCTGAATATGAAAACTGAAATAATAACAACTTATTCTCTTCAAAGAAATGATAAAGTTTCATTTTTTACAATGCTCACATGGGTTTATCTGTCCCCTAAGGCTAATAATACAATCAAGAAAAAGAAAACTAAAAAAATAATAAGATCCAAAATGACCTTCAAATAAAACAATCACCAACTTTGGTAAAGGAAAAAAATTAAAATAAAATAGAATGAACATACACAAACAGCAAATATTTATTTTCATAGCTCATTAACCATTTCTTAGAAATTCCAATTGGTAAATAATGACTGGGTGAGGAGCATCTTTGTTTTGCTTTTATTTATCATGTTTCTTCTTCTCTAAAGAACAGAAAAATAGCCAGTTATATGCGACTTCCTACTCTCCCCTCACACATGCTTGGCTTCCCACTGGTGTCATAACTGTCCTATTTGAAAGAGTACATCACAAATGACTGAGGAAACGGTAGAGTTCAGAACCGCTGTTATAGAGATATCCAATAAACGGCTTTCGTGCAAAAGGAACTCGGAGTGGTTCTCTTCCACTTTGGCCATGGCTAATAAAGCCTTAGCTGCCCTGCACATCATGTCTACACTGGGAGGCTCCAAATGGGGAGGCTGCATGTGCATGAGGTTATGTTGATTCTGCTGATATTGAGCCATGGTAACACCATCTTCCAAGAAGCTTATTAAGTTCCCAAGGCTTCCTTTTTGCAAAGCTATAGCCTTTGCTACCACAAAATCCCCCTGAGCAAGGTTCGAAAGCAGCGCCACAGACATTTCTCGACACACAGGGTTTTTGCGATCCCCGACATACCTAACTAGCGTCGCATAGAGTTTTTCTTGGCGACTGAAAGAAGGCGTGGTTAAAATAAGATCCACATTATTGTCCTGTATACTGAGTTTACATAATGTTTCAAGCACAAGTCTCTGAGGGGAAAGAATAGAATTGGGCCCTACTGTTGGGAAAGGATCCTGTGCCTCAGCAGATGGGCACACCATCCAGTGTAGTAAACCATCCAAGATTGGCAAACAGATACTTTCTGTGTATGCAGACAAGTCTAATTGTCCAGAAATATTAGCTAATGTGACCAAAGTATTTTCTCTCAGTACCTCGAGACAGTCCCACCACCACTCATCCTTGCTGCAGCTGGCACCTTTTTCTTCCTCCTCCTCTTTTTCATAAGTCTGTGGTGTTCGTTTTCTTTCTGGATGCTCATGATGGAGGAGAATTAATTTCCCAAGGGTCAAGACCAAGCCTGAATGTTTTGACAACTCGGCATCATTCCCAGGCACAAAAGACAAACTACGGATAATATTTGACACACAAATGCAACGCCTGGCCAAAGAGTCTTGCCAAGAAGCTACTGTACACAAAGGAACTTCATCTCGGCTTCTCGGTTCATCTTCCAGTAATGTTATATTCCTGTGACTTTTGGCGTGGTGGATTCCTAACGAAAGTTTGTTGCTCTCTATTTGCAAGCAAGCATTACTGGAATCTTCTGGGAGTGCACCAGGCCTTGCAGAGAGTACATCATCAATGGTTGCAGTTATACTCTTTTCTGGTTGATCCTCATCATTATCTGGTAGAAATCTATCATCTTGCTCTTTCTTCTTTTTGTTTTGAGGACTGACTGATCTTTGAGGTCTCCTGTACAAGGGAATTTGCATTTTACTTTCAAAGTGAGTCTGAATATGTTCAGTTGTATCACCTCCACCAAGCTGCCAATGAAGTAGCCCACTATTGAATTCCTGAGCATGTCCAAGTCGGTCAGAACGGTCAATAACAAATAGATCATTCTTCTTTACAACTTTGATTGGCAGCCTATCAAATTTACTTGCTTGTTTTGGCTTCTCATGTCGATTTATTAACTTTTCAGGTTTTATGAATGAGGTGTTTTTTTCCTCCGGTTTTAGGTTTTCTTTCTCATCTAATACACTGGTATCATCCTGATCAGGTTCATTTTCATCTATAACTTCATCCTCTTCTGTACCACCTTCATAATCCATAGCAGCTTCTTCTTCCTCTGTAGATGGACTACCATCTACGTCATTTTCAAGAGCATCACAAACATTTGCCCCAACTTCATACTCCTTCAATATCCCAAAGACATCAATGAGGCATTTCCTAAAATATTCCACCAAGAGCTCCAAAAAGCCAGGCAGCTGTTAAATCAAACATAAAAAGTGTTATTAGATGGTCACCTTAATTGTGCAATAAAAAAAAATGTTTGCAGCATAATATTTATGAAAACTGGTGACAACCATTCTGTTCAAAGGAATGCAGAAGATGTGAAAAATGCTGAGTATAGATGAAGGCAACAAAACATATAAGCTGCATGGTACTGTCAAAATACCCCATTGATCATTAAAGGAGAACTATGGGGTCAGTGTTTTTCCCCATAGTTCTCCTTAGGGTAATGGGAGGACACAAACTAGCGTCCTCCCGTTACCCTAAGCTCAGTATACCGCTACAGCTCACGGTATACCGAGACGCCGCACCTGGAGCGGATCCCGACGTAGATGACGGGATCCGCCCAGCTGCGTGAGTGACAGCTGGCTCTGCCTATCTAGAGGCAGAGCCAGCTGTACCCGCACCCCTCCCCCGTCCGTTCCGCCAGTCAGCGCTGGCAGATTGGAGCGGGGAGAGGGGGATCCAGCCCCTCCCCCTGTCACGGCTGAGAGCCGTGACAGGATCGAGAGTTGAGGGAACCCGGTATGTGTTCCCTCACCTCCCGATCTACTGAGCCGACCTGTGACAGTCTCATTGTCACAGGTCGGCTTAGAACCATGAGGTGAGTGGAAATCACTCATCTCATAGTTCTCCTTTAAACATATATTAAAAAAAGCATTACATCATTCTCTTGTCTTTCACTTTTCTACTAAAGATTCATTTCCAAACTTTAAATCTAATATGATGTTACACTGTATCTCACACAGTTGTGTGTAAAAATCTTGTCCATCAATTGTTCTTCCATAACACAGCTGGAGAGAAAGGTTGCATCAACACAGATGAATGAATGGTTAGGATAATTACTGACATTTTTTTAATAAAACAGTTCTAAAATGTACCAGTCCTTGTCCCATAAACTGTCACCATTTCTGATATGGGCCCCCCAGTCATGCTTCATGCTTTCAAATTAATACAAATAGGGGAGAATGATGTGGTTGGGGGAACCCAGAGTTCCCTGGTGCAGAACCCATGATGGACTGCTTGTGTAGGGAACCCAAAGAGGACAGCCTCCCTGTCTACAGAGTACACCACTGCATATCCTAATATAGGCATGTTGATATTGAATTCATATGGCTGGAAAATGTAAATCTGCTTGATTAACTAATACACTATTAGCTATAGACAAGCTATAGATGCTATATTTCAAAGCCAAACAAAAAAGCATTTGTCAATATTTAACTGTAATACACCCACCTGAGATAGGGTAAAAGCAGTCACTGTACTGTCATCATACAATAGGATGTTGATGGTGTCTAAAGCCCATGTACTTTCAGCCAAGAGACCAGATTTTAAAGACATCATTACCCTCCAAGCTTCAGGTGTTACTAAAAAAAAAGTATGAAGAGATGATAATTATTTGTTTAAAATACATGCAATAATATATATTAATATATAACACTGTCCATATGGCAACTCATGATGAGATCTGCTGTAGATTTAGAATACACCGTTCCTTGCAAAGAGATTTTTGGTGGTTTCCTGTTTTTTGCATTAGAACCTGGAACTAAAATGGATTTTTGGGGTTTGTACCATGTGATGTGCACAACTTACATAGTTACATAGTATTTGAGGTTGAATAAAGCCACGGGTCCATTGAGTTCAACCTTTGTGTGTTTGTGCGTGCGTGTGTGTATATGAGTCCCTGTGTGGTCTGGTTTTTAGAAATACCTGTACCCCTTTGTGGTTAAATCTTTTTTCCTCCAGTTTTAGGTGGTGGCCTCTAGTCTTCTTTAGGGAGTTTACAATAAAAAGTATGTTACTGATATTACAATCACCATTAAACAATTTGTGCATCAAAATCATGTCCCCTCATAATCGCCTCACTTCTAGAGTGAACAAATTTAAATTTAGCATCCTGTCTCAAAGCTTTAGTCCTCCAGCCCCTTAATTAGTTTTGTTGCCCTTCGCTGTACCCTCACCATCTCCAGGACATCCTTTATGTGGAATGGTGACCAGAATTGAACCACATACTCAAGATGAGGCTGAACCAGCGATCTATAAATGTGGCAAAATGATTGCTTTGTCTCTACAGTACGTACCCTTTTTAATGCAAGACAGTACTCTGCTCGCTTTGCTTACTGCAGTCGTACATTGCATGCTATTGTTTAATCTGCAGTCAACTATGAACCCCAAATCTTTTTTCATTTCTGACTTCCCAATTGGAGTTCTCAATAATGTGTATGCTGCATGCCTGTTTTTTAGCCCCAAAATGCATTATTTTACAGTTTTCAACAATAAACCTCATCTGCCATGTAGTTGTCTACTCCCCTATTTTATCCAGGTCCACCTGTAATGCTATATATGTCTAAGGTCATATCTATTACCCTCCCAATTTAAGTATAATCTGCAAACACAGAAACTTGACTATGTACACCTTCCCTGATATCATTAATAAACAGGTTAAACAGTATTGGGCCTAGCACAGAACCCTGGGGCACACCACTCTCAACCTTAGACCAATTAGAAAAAGAACCATTAACCGATACTCTCTGGACATGTTCCTGTAGCCAGTTATTCATCCATGTACACACCTTTTCATCTATGCCCATAGATTGCAGCATGTGTAATAAGCGTTTATGTGGTACCGAGTCAAAATCTTTTGCAAAATCTAGGTACACTACATGCACTGGTTTTCTTCTATCCTAGTGTTTACTTACCTCCTCATAGAATGTTAGTAGGTTGGTCTGGCAAGAACAGTCCTTCATAAATCCATGCTGATTATCACTTATTATACCACTGCCACAAAATCCATTAAATAACCCTATATCATTCCCTCAAACAGTTTGCATACCATTGATGTTAAACTGACTGGTCTGTAGTTCCCAGGTTGGCATTTTGAACCCTTTTTCAATATTGGTACTACCGTTGCCTTACGCAGTTGTTGACAAACATTGGAGTGATCAGCGATCACTCCAATGTTTGTGCTGCACACAGAGGATCGGTAAATATCACAGATATTTACTGATCCTTCCGCTCTCCATCCTGAACCACTCTGCCACACACAGACCGCTCAGGCCAGGATCTGACAGCTGGCGGTTCTCTCTCTCCTCACCGCTCAGCCATCCTGGATGACAGCTCCCTCCTCCGCCCCCGCCGGCTTCAGCGTTCCATTTCTGCTCAGATCCCCGCTGCCTCTTCCCATACAGGGGGGGAGAGCAACGGGGATTAGAGAAGCTGCAGGCTGTGCCGTCCCTCTACTCCCTGCCACCCCGAGGCCGAACTGTGTCAGCTGCCTGGCGCCCCCTGTTGCCTTGGGACACTGTGCGGCAGCACAGCTAGCACACCCCAAAGGCAGGCCCGGAACATACTGCTAAAAATACACTTGAGTGGTTTAAAGGAAAAAAAATTAATGTCTTTAAATGGCCTAGTCATCTTAGACATCAATCGAATTAAGAATCTGTGGCATGACTTGAAGATTGCTGTACACCAACACAACCCATCTAACTTGAAGGAGCTGGAGCAGTTTTGTCTTGAAGAATGGGCAAAAATCCCAGTGGCTTAATATGCTAAGCTAATAGAAACATACCCCAAAAGACTTGCAGGTGTAATTGCAGCAAATGGTGGCTCTACAAAGTATTGACTTTTGGAGGGTAAATACTTACACATACTCAAGATTTCTGGGGTTTTGTGTTTTAATTACAGTATTGTGTTACAATAAAAATTATTTTGCACGTATTAAGTGGTAGGTATGCTGTATACACCACATGGTACAAACCACCAAAAATCCATTTAATTCCAGGTTGCAATGCAATAAAACAATACAAAACACCAAGGGGATCAATACTTTCGCAAGATACTGTATGTTTGCGCTACTTGTCTGAAACCTATTATGGCCACATAAAATGTCTCAATGTCTGAAAATTTGTGCTGCTTTTTTTTCCTTTATACAGTTAACACATATTTACATTTTCAAATGGTGAGGTGATAGCAGCATTGTGCAATCTCCAGTTTTACAGATCTTAAACAAGTCATTAACATTATTGCTTAGGTGTTTTACCCAGTTCTTTGCATAACATAAGGGTATCTATCGGTGCTATTTTAATTTTTCTGCATTGTTGGCTTCAGTATTTATAAGCACGGACATAAACAAATTGCCACATCAAACCTATGTTGTTTTCAAAGATGGTACACTTGACTCCAGACTTCAATTACCTGCACATATCATTAGTTTATTTTCAGGGCACCCCTGTAAGCCCCAATACCCAGGGTGCTCTTTTAAAGTGGACCTAAACGCAAACTGTTAAGATTTGCTATTTTATAGAGAACCTTTAGAGATACTAACTAAGCCTCAGCAGTACCCTGAAAAAGTAAATTTTGCATTGAATATCTTCTGAAAAGTAGTAGTGCACTCCCTGTGCATAGGCACTCCAATGCCTTGAGTCTCATAGCTGTATAGCTACATTGTAAGATCATTTAAAACACTGCTGCCTCTGACCATAAGCCTCACGAGATGTAGTGATGTCACAACTGTACTGTTGCTGAAAAGCAATCAAGCAGAAACAAGCAAGGACAAAAAAGAGAAGGAGCACCACAACCTGGTGTAGTGATGTCACACTCCATCTCCTCTGAGGACTCACACAACTCATCTGCCCATTGAGAATCCCTCCACCGCAACTTCCAGACCCAACAACCGAACCAGGAGACCAACATCACAGAGCACCATCCCACCAATTGTAAGTTCCCAACACCATTAATCAATCTTTTTGCCCATTCATCTGTATCAGGTTGTGGCGCTCCTTCTCTCTTACGTCCTTGTTTGTTCATTATCACTCATTAGACACTTCTGTCTAATATCGTAGGAGCCGCACACCAGCCCTGACACACCTCCCTCACCAGGAGAGCACTAAAAACATAGGATTTTTCTCTTTTTTGCAACTTTCCATAAGGAAACAAAGCCTTATTTGTCCTCTTCCAAAAGCACTGTGTTCACGGTGGACGCAGTGTGAAACAAGGCATGGTAGATCAGTAAAAAATATAGGGAAAAGAGCAGCAGCTGTGGAGAGACCACAGGCAACACTGGTGATTAGCCCTTTGTCCTCTGCTTGCCTTTGCACAGTTCAGACAAGTTTTACAGTTCAGGCAAACTCCAAAACTAGCTAGTAAGGTTGCATTATAGCTAAACTAAATGATTCCTAGGACTAGTTTAGCAACTTTGAAAGTTCCACATGTACAGTTTGATATATATTAAAGCTTGATATAGAATGTAGAATTTTATATTTATTGCTCTATGCTTGCTAAGCTATATTTTACAGAGATTTTTTAGTTTCTTCAATTTATTGTATGTCTTATATGGTGCATTTAAAAAAATACCACAACTATAATTTACTTGGTAGGTAAGAATTTTTATTGCACATTTTATTTTGTGTTATTGTATGTCCTGATGATAGTATGTGCCTGTACCAAACAGGCCATCACTGTACAATAAAAGCTGTCTATTGTCGACCAGAATATATGGAATCCATCTACGCATTCCTATTGTATGGAATGATTTCTTGTTAGCCTATTAAAGTTTATAGGGTTACACATCCTGATTTTGATCCTGACAATGTCGATGGACATGCAACCGTATTGGATTTGTATTCTTCCAATGTACTACTATGTAGTATTTACAGTTTATTGTTTAAACTTCATGAAAACCAATAAATATTGATTGAGAAAAAAAAAAAAGAACATATGGAATCCCACATGTAGTTTGCATGATCTACCCAATGGCAAATGGTTTTCCTAACAGCAATGATCATTTCCAATTTACGCATATTTAAGAAAATACTTCAGATACCATTTTGCAATTTTTAAAAGCCATGTACAATGGAAAACATAAGATTTATAAATACATTTTAATACTTTACTTTAAATAAAGGATTTTAAAAAATTAATATTTTGTTTCCTCTTACCAATGTCTTTTGAGGTAATTTTTCTCCTTGACTTCAAGACCGGTGGAGTTGCTTCCACTGAGCCAGGTGGAAAGGTAATTTCACGCCTGATGATAGAAGTCTGTGAAGAAAGCCCAGTTGTCTGAGTTGGTGGAACTGTGGGCATAACCTTCTGCATTTTTAGTGAAGGCAAGAAAGGAGATTTGCTTGGTGACATACGGTTTTCCAGTGAGCGCTGAAATGAGGCAGGGCTTGAGGCCCTTGAAATGTGGTTTGCCATAGATGGTGGGGTCTGGTAAGATGATGGTGGCGCTCTAGTGTTTGGTTGCAATGCTCCAGATGGGGACATGTAGGAAGACGGACGTTGGTTTCCATGAGATGGCCACTGACCCTCATGATTCATTCTTTGGTCAGGTACCAAGATATCATCAGAACGGTTCATAGCTGGATAAGTTCCTTGCTGTTGTGTGCCAGCTGGGCCTTGCCTTCCTTGGTATTGATAGGGTAAGTCACTGCGTGCAGGCCACATATTCTGCTGAGCACCATCACCTGAAGATGACTGCACTGGGCCACCCATTATTTGAGGTCCCATGCCATGTTGCTGTATTTGCCCTGGACTCTGCATCCTCTCTCTGTTGTAAGGGAAAGAATACTGTCCTTGCATTGGCCTCCTGTCAGGTCCAGAGTAAGTGTTGCTATATTGATTGTACACATCTTGCTGTTGGCTGCTGTACTGCATAGTGTACATGTCTCCCTCATGGCGCTTCGATGAAGGACAATACATGCTATCCATATGACGTTTGTAGTTCTAAAAGTAAAATAAAGCAGAATTTCTGTAAACCACCAAATCCCTTAAATTTCTAACCTAATTACTTGGGACAAACTAATTAAAAACTAATAATGAAAAAAATGTCAACTCAAATAAGTCCAAATCTTTGAATATGTTATGCAGTTTGCACCATTGCCTAATGTAAAATGTATCTTGAGTACGATGTTACTATAAATTGAGTACTGTACCATTTCAAAAACATGCAGAGATCCAACATTTGCATACATACTTCCTAATTATTTAGATATCCAGAAAGAACATACAGACTGTAGTCAAAACATAGTGAGTCTACTCTATGGGTACAGCTTTACTAGAGCTAGCTATTCCATTAATGTCCAAATTAGACCTTTTTGTGTCTTTAAAGTCATGTTTTGACTTACGGTATGCTTATTAAGAATTTTTTTCTTGGAAATGCTTTAAAATACCCTTTTCTTTTATTGAAAAATGAAATGAAAATTACCCTACAACTCTTAAGGCAGCAAACAAAAGCAAAGGTTGTGTGATAGTATTCTTCGGAGACAACTGAGTACAATTAAAACTGAATATCTGTAAGTGCCTTGGGAAGGTCTTAGATTGTAGGGGAAACAGAACACTTCATTTGAATGTATTTATGTTCCTTTTGATCCACCCAACACCCAGTGCCAGTCTTATCATTGATAACATTTCTGACTGAATGCACCAGGCAGTATGCCAAGCAATCAAAAGATAGTCCTAATCATATACAAGCATCCTTAACATGGCATCCTCTTTTATCTCATTATTTCTCACTCCAGTTTGTATACTTTGGCCCCAGTTTGAGTTCTCAGCCTTGAATTTAAAAACAGTCTTTATTAAAAGCTACTTTAGGCTAAGTTTATTTGCTGTAACTCTGTGGTTGTCATGCAGGCCACACAATTAATATAGCTCTGATTTTTCTACCATGCTAAATAAAATATAATACATTAAGTAGGGATGCACCGATACCGTTTTTTTTGGTATCGAGTACAGATATTTTTTTTCCGGTACTCGCTGATACTGAATACCAATACTTTGAAGTCCCTTAAGGAAGCTGGGTGGCGTGTAATGACTCGCCACCTGGCTTTCTGATTAGCCGGGAAGCTGTCTCCATGCTCCCTCATCACCAGGTGATGAGGAAACATGGAGCCTGCTTTATGGCCAATTAGGAAGCCGGGGTGCGGGTAAATGCCAGGTTCCCGACCAATAAGGAAACCGGGCGGCGAGTAATTACACACCACCTGGCTTCCTGATTGGCCGGGAAGCCGGCTCCATGCACCCTCGTCACCAAGTGCATGGAGCCGGCTTTCCAGCCAATCAGGAAGCTGGGCAGTGTGTAAGGACTAGCTGCCCAGCTTCCTGATACCGGAGAGCATCGAGAGCATTTGGTTGAGTACGGGTACTTGCCCAAATACTCGGTATTGGTGCATTCCTAACATTAAGTATTCAGGCAGCTTACTTGTTGTTGTGGGTACATTCCTGGCTGG
The DNA here is from genome assembly GCF_000935625.1 of Nanorana parkeri. Taxonomy (NCBI): domain Eukaryota; kingdom Metazoa; phylum Chordata; class Amphibia; order Anura; family Dicroglossidae; genus Nanorana; species Nanorana parkeri. The sequence continues at coordinate 58,035 of NW_017307607.1, forward strand.
TGCCCTCCATAAGGTGGTTGTCCTGAAGCGGGACCTTGCCCTGGATACTGCTGTCCATAGGTTTCATGCCTGAAACACAAATTAACAATAACTGTTACAATAGTCATTTAAAATATTATGCATTTTTATTTTTCTTCACATTGTTTGTGCAGAAATGCTTGTAAATTCCAGCATAAGACAGGTTTCCCTGGGATTTCCTACACTGCTTTATGACTTTTTACATCAGCAACGTATACAGTCCCTACCACATACAGACACACTTTGACCAATTTGGATGGAAGGCAATTAATCAAGCTGAAGATTTTTGGGCTGCAACACCCAGATGAACCCCGTCAAACAGGAAGAACATTTGCTCCAAGCAGATAGGGAACCCCATGTTAATGGGACCCAGAACCCTATAATTAAAAGACAAGAGTGCTAACCATTTATGCACAGTGTTGAATTAATCTGTCATTTAACTCATGTTAAATAATTCAAGCCTGTGCAGGGTTCAGGCAGATTTTTTAGAATTTATTATTGGATCCCAATATTTGCAACCATTGTTTTTCTACTTGGGTTTGTGAGGGGTTACTGATTTGTTGAATCTAATCAAGTTCTAAACTGAATCTAATTAAGATATTATGGGGAAGTCTGGCAAGGGCTGCTCATGCTCAAAAACCTGCAATTTGTCATCAAGCAAAAGTACTTATTTATGTGGGAGTGGGCTAAGATTCCTCCACAGCATGCAAGCCCCTGGTGAACACCAAGAGAAGCTTTAAAAATATGAAGAAGAAATATGTATAGGGTGTCACTGATGTATCTCCTCTTTGAATGCATTCTAAATCACTAACTTAGAACAAGTATGCACATCAGGATTTCTGACTTGATGTACAGTTGTTTCAAATTAAAGACTCAATGTAATAAAGCCAGAAACAGCCTTTAATGCCGTCCCTGCCTCTTGCAAGTTCCTATTGGCCTATCATAGTGAAGTTCCAACAAAAATGTGTCAGGACAGACACATTGGAGCTTTCCATGTCAGAATAGCCTGGAACCTCTAGGTGCTCCAACTTATTTCTGCAGCAGCTTTTTTGATGACAGGATCTCTTTAATTCAGCAAAAAATTATACAATCAGTGATTGACCCATATGGATGACCACTAGATGATATTGCTCCCAAGATGTATGTGCACAGGAAAATAACTTCTTTAGTAACTTCCTGGTACCCACCAGGATTTCCAAATGCATGCTGGACTTCCCCTCCCCCTCCCAATGCTTCCACAGATGCCCAGACCTAGGCACCCACTGGCATATTTGGTGGCACTGTCCAGTTCTTCAGGGACTGCGGTGAGGGTCTACCGATTTTTAGCTTTATTAGCTTCAGTTCTTGGCAAATGTTTGCAAAGAGACCCAAGTGAAGCAAAAACCTAACACACAAATTTACAGCAAAGCAATGTATTGCTAAGCTTGGAAGTCCCCAACTCTAATAATAATGTTTAAAACTGGATCAATCAGACTATGCTCAGTGAGAAATTATCAGCTATCATTGGCACTCAGTTTTGACCTTCTCCTACTTTTGTGAACTATCCTGCTGATGCGTGTATGCATGCTTCTCAGCCGCAACACTCCCAATCTTCTCCCTACCCCTTCCCATCCCTCCTATCTTTTCAACCTGAACTCCACTCAAAGCTGAACTCTAGGCAGATATAAAAGACACAAATCAATGCAGCTGTATTCATTAATATAGCATTAAATGTATGTTTGCAAATGCAAGCAGTGTAAATACCTGAATTTGACCTAGTATCAGCCTCTTACTGCACAGCAGAATTTAGACTGGTAGAGGAAGAAGTAACACAAAGTGCCATTTCATCTGTGCATTTAGCCGTTTGCCTGGCATTCAGCTTTAATATCTGTCCATCACATCCACTGTTAGCAATTCATCTTATACATGAAACTGATTTCCCAACCAAATTCAGGTCATTGGCCTTTAGACCTCATGAAATTATTTCTTTCCCCTTGTATTAGGTTAGATGATAGTAGAAGATAGAAAAGAAAGCTTCTATTTCCACTTTATCCAGAGACTAAAGGCAAAGATTCTATCATCTTTATTTTCTCTCCATGAATAAATTGCTGAAGGTCTATGCACTTGATATGTTCTATTCTATTGAACTGCTTTTATTGGAACATTCATTCTTTACAACCATTTAACATCTTTCTCCTATTCTACTAGTCTAGATAACTCTATTGATATAACATCTTTCACTTATTGTTAATGCAATAAAGGATGCATTTTTTCTTAGACACTCAGCAATTTACTTTGATTTGTTACAAAAAGACTCTAGTTTTGTGTGGAACAACCTACATACTATCTACCTACCTACATAGGAATAAAGAACATTATTCAGGAATTGGCAGACCCTTATACAGAGAAAAGACAAAGTAGACATATATAGTGGGAAAAAACCTCTTTACATTCTTTACATGACATGAATTGCAGCATTACCAAGAATATCCAAGTAAAAAGTACTATCTACTAGTGAAAGTGGCTTATTGATCCTCCGCTAAAACATCTGTATAAGCTGTACTGGCTTGAACATGGTCACATATGTAACAAGAGTCAGCCAACATAGGGTGTTGTTTGTACAGCTCTGTCTAATCCTGGTGCCCTAGCACCACCATAAGGCATTGTTCCTAAATGTCTTATAGTAAATGTTGCTTACACTACATAGGCAGTAGGGGCTATAACTAAAAATGATCCTTTCAGAGTCACTAGATTTACACATTGCACAGGACAAACCTGAAAGGTGCAAAGGTTCTTAAGTTCATTTTCTGTCACCCTGTGGCCTCAAAAAAAAAGTGCTCATGCTATGGTTTTAGACACAACAGTGGGGGAATTCATAGAAACTGGAGCAGACAGAATCTGGAGCAGATGACAACCAATCAGCTTCTCTCTTTCATTTTCAAAGCTTAACTAAACAAAGTGAAAAGAGAAGATGATTGGTTGTCATGGGCAAATGCTCCAAATTCTGTCTGTTACAGGCTTTTATGAATTTCCCCCAATATGTACTGTAATTATTGGGTAATTTTATGTGCAGTTTCAACAGGGTTTGCCAGCCACGTATAAACCCTCCTACTTCTAGCATATTTTGTAGAAAAGCAGTACTTAGAAGTAGATCACAAACACAAAGGGGTGGGACCTGTGTACCTTAATTAACTTCAAAAAACAGATTTTGCATTAAGTACAAAATCCTGATTTATTGGTCATTATGGGACAGAGGATTCAGTAATTCTGGTATATTTGGGATTCCCAAAAATGGTCCAAATGATGGCTGGGTAACACAACAAAACACCAAACAGACCCAAATAAAAAACAAAATAGAAACTAGGGGCAACCTGCAGCTCAAAAAAGCTGTCTGAATGACATTACACTCTAAGCTGGCATCAGTTGAGGCCTAAACTGTAACCCTGTAAAAGTTAGAGAACATATGAACAGAAGACCAGGTGATAGTCTTGCAAATCTAGAACACAATAGCTTGATACCTAAAAGCCCAAAAGGCACTCAAAGACCTAGTAGAGTGTGTTTTGGCATTGGCAGGCTAGCTGGTAAGTGTGCTGGGAAATATTTTGTTTTTGACAGGAAAAGGGGGAACCTTGTCCTCAACACTATAAGCTTAAACAATGATCTGTCTGGGTCATCGAGATATGGTGGACATTGAAGCTGGTTCTCCTTAATGGGTACCATCAGGAGATAGTATTGATACACTGTATCAATAGGGAGATGCAAGCACATAGCCTTAATCTTCACAGAGCCTAGGAGGTCTCCCCGGTGTACCCTGGGAGAGGTTATGACAGACTTGGGGGATTCCATATGGAACATTTGAACCTGAATAAAGACATTTAAGGCATTCAGTTCCAAGATGGGGAGAATGTCTCCCTTTGTTTTGGAACAGTGAAAAGGCTGAAGTAAAAACCCTGAAACCCTTCCACCATTAGTAAAAAGGCAATGGCTCCTTGGTTCAAAAAGTCTTCTAGAGCAGAATGAAAGGTCTGCTAGCTGGTGTGGAGGAGTAGTTTGGATGAAGTGGGGTAGAAACAAAAAAACGAACTCTAACTTGCAGTCCCTGGACACCATGTCCCTTACTCAGGCATCCAAGATTCTTTATTACCAGGTGTCCACAAAGGCCAGCAGACAGCCCCCCAGTCTGGAAAGTTGGGGGTGTCCGTTCACGCTGAAGAGGAATTGTCTGTGGCAATTGGAGGATTTAGAGGCCCAGGGCTTGCTGCGGTACCAGGTCTCTCCCTTAGGTTTGGCCTTGGAGTGAGAAGCATGGGAGAAATTAACTCTTTTTGGCTTTAGAGGCAGTAGATTTACCAGGTTGAGGCTTAGGCTTCTGGGGTAAATGTGTACTCTTACCATGAGTAATGTCCTTTAAAATTTCCAGTGAAGCAGCAAAGAAAAAATGTCCATCACCATCAAACGTCATGTGCAGCAAGCGTTTTTTACTTTGGGGTTCCACATACCAACATTTTAGCCACAATGATCTCCTTATGTTCACAGGCAGGAGACTCATTCAGGAGATAAGACGGATAATATCAAATAGGCCATCAATGCAACAATGTAGGCCTGGCAGCAATAGCTCTAAGTGCTTTACAACAAAAGGGTCAGTAAGCACTGTAGCTGAATGCTTAGACAACAGCTGAGTCCATTCCCCTAAGGTCTGACAGATTGACATTATGGCTATGGCAGGTTGCATAGCAAGGGCTGCTAGCAAAAATAAGGATCTGGAAAGGGCTTTCCAATGTTTATCAGTGGCATTTATACACAATGGTGCACCCTTAATTAGGTACAGTCAGTGTTTTGTTGAGACAGAATATTGCCAGTTCCACAGTGGGGAAATTCAAGTTAATCTTGGGTTTTTTTTTCACTTCCCACTTTTCAAATCCTCCAGTAGATGTCAGTATAACCCAGGCGTATAATAACTGAACCCTGTGTCCCTTAAGGAATGAGAATGAAATACATATTTATTAATTGTTTTTATTTATAAATTTGTAATTCTGTTCAGCATGTATTCTGTTGGAGGCACACTTGCCAGAAAGCAGAGCTAGGACTGTGATATGATTACAGCTTGTTTAATAACCCACCACTTGCCTGCCCTTTTGGCAATGAAGCAGCAAAACAGTAATAATGTCGTCATTATGCTGTCTCATCCCATGAGCAAATTCCCAGATTTGCAGTGCAGCCTGTTTGGCTAGGAGTCTGCCCTGTCTCTCCTGGTCAGAGTCTTGATGTGCTTGTGATGTTTTACAAAAGTATAACTTGGGCAGATCTACTGGCTGGATAAAAAAAAAAAAAACACACACACACACACACACACACACACACTTTTAATACATATCTTTGGTGGATAAATTATGTTTTTAAATTAACAGTTCATTTTTAAGAGTCGCATGCAATGTTTTGGTTTGCAAATAATGTTATTGCCTACCCTTTTGCCTACCTTTGTTGTCCTTGAAAACGGTTTGGTGAATACATGCTTGGATCACTGTTTGAAGGCCCCATGTTGTTTTGACCAGGTGGTCCCATTGCGCTTTCAGCACCCATGACATATTCTGACCTAAAAGAACATTCAGCCATAATATCAAATAAAAAGCATAAAGGTCAATTACATAATGGCTAAACAGAATTTAATCTTGCAACCCCTAGTGACCTGCAACTTTGACTTTGCAGTGTAAGCTTTTAGTTGCATAAAGTGTTTTAATACGGAACTAGTAATGAATATTGTTCCATCACATAGCTGTCATTCCTATACCTATTACATATAAGGATGTACTTAGCCAAGTCAAGATTCTAAGTGATTTAATATATTTAGAACATCTACAGGTTTTTTGCAGTGGTGAAACCAGTGTCTGAGTTATCTATTTCCAGCTACAACTGTTATGATAAAAGGACACAAACAGCACCAATTCAATTTTGACAGAGATATCTGACCACACCATGTAATAATGCAGAGGCATTTCTACCTTCTCCACACCTCTCTTATTTAGTTGAGCCTGAATCTGTAATGTTTTAGTTTGCATTTATCACTGACTGCAGGTGAAGGTGTTCTCAATCATCCTCCCTTTAAAAGCGACCCTGTCACAGGGTAGAGCCATACAAAATGTAAATGAAGAAGATACATTTTAATGTACCTTACCAATAATTGGTATTGGTTATTTAGTCTGGCCAACTAACTTCAATGTAAATTGTAGTAGCAAAGGAAGCTGATTATAAGGAATAATTTGAGAGGTGTGGGTAGAAACATACATTTAGTTCAGAAGGTATTGCATTTACATTGTGACTTTATAATGTACTAACCTTCTATCATAGCTTCCAGGTCCAAAGGGAAATTGCTGACGCTGAGTCATACTCATACTGGACATCACCCCAGAGGGAGTCTGGTTGTACATCTCTGGCATGCTGCTGTTTGCCATTTGGCCAGGGGTCATGAAAGGCTCATTGCTCCCAGGCACTGAAATAAAAATAAAATAAGGATACATTAGTCGTGTTTTCACTAGTAACAAATGGGTAGTAGCCCATCTCCTTTATAAAAATATGCAGTAGTACAAAATATAGCATGTTACCAAAGGCAGAGTGGTTACCTGCCAACTCTGGTATTTGCCTGAAGGGCTGGTGTACCTGAGTACATAACCACAGCAGGATAGGTCTAATCATTGAATATGATGGCAGTTAAAAATATTGCTTATTAGCATGTTGTTTTCACCAAACGTACACAGGTATTTTTAAGCTCGATGGCTTTTCATTTAGTGCACAAAGTGATAGAATTGTTGCCTTTCTTTAAAGCCAAAACTTCAGTTATTTGCTAGATAATCCTTACATGGCCAGATTCCCACAAGCAAAGGTATTTTTTGATGGGGCCATGTATGTCATGTCTAGGCAAAAAAAGAACAAAAACATTCAGTACATCTCTGCAGCACATGCACATTTCCCCATGTTTTGTCTCGTTAAAATATCTTTTGAAAATACAGAAAAATATCTGTTGCTCCTGACAGAAATATAGTGAGCTCCTAATTTGCTGTAACAAGCTGACCAAACAGTGCCTTTGCTGCACATAAATCCCAAGCACTGCTGTCAGTCCTGCCTGAGTTCTCCCCTGCTGGTCTATAGAACACCCCTCTTCTCATCTGCAAAGTGTTCTGTAGTCCAGCAGGGGGAAACCTAGGCAGGGCTGATAACACTGCTTGGGACTTCAGTTAAGCAGAGGCACCAATGTCAGTTCACTAGAGCAGGTTAATAGCTCACTGGATTTCTGTCAGAATTAAGAGAGAAATATTGGGAGAGAAAAATATACTCTTCGCAATACTTAGAGCTGGTGTGGGACACGCTTATGCAAACACTGATCGCTCAGCTCAGGTCTTCTACCTGCAGAAAGCAGGGATTCTCCCTCCCATTGCAGAGATGTACTGCATACTTTCCCCCCAGAGTTTTGATGTGGTCTTTACCCACCAAGAGTTGTATATTTTATATGCATATTGTCCCAATTTAATTACAGTATACCCCACAAAGTTTACAGACCCAGTACATGGACTTTCTTAGACTTTTTTTGAAGTTTAACAAAGCTTGTTTAGATGTACAGAGTGACAAAACATGTCATATTAGAAAAGTGTGGTATTTGCTCAGTATTTACAAGTGTATTCTTTTTTTACATTACGATCAAGATTTGCTCCAAAACTAAATCTTGGCTATGACAAGATATTTTAGAGGAGCTGATTCTGAGAACCCAACTATGATCAGATTGAATGGCATCCCCCACTTGCTGTAAAACATGACGACAAGATGTTAAGCAATTCAAGTACAAAATTTTGATTGTTGCACCTCAAGTAAATTAAGAAATCTGTGTTCTCACTCAGCACTTGCTGATTACACACTCATATTTCCTAATCAAATGTTATAACATTGATTAGAGAAGCATTTTAAACTGAAGGAGGTTAGGTAATTTCCTTCATTAAAATGAGTCAGTTATGTGAGAGCTTTGCATAACGAAAAAATACCATCCTTGCCTTTCTATGCTTAAAACAAAATGAATGTTAGCTATGGTAAGCTGTGGGCTTTGTTGGATCAATATACCAAAGGTAGACTTCGAAATGCTAGAGATGATGTATCTATTAATTTGGCCTACTTTGGAAACACATTTACTGTATCAAACTATATATACAGCAATGGTCAAAGAAAATTAGTATTTGCCCCTGCTAGGTAAGGTAAAAAATTCCATCTGCGCTGCAGACACCATAGGCCACCTGTACTCGGCTTCACTGCATTATCCTACCTCTTCAATCAACTGGCACAACTCAAGAAATACCCAGACACTTTCCCTAAACCCCCACAATCCAGTGCCTGGTCAATCTCCAGACCTAAACACTGTCACTTGGGGGTGGAAAGGAGCTGGAAGAGCCCTGCGCAGACTAAGAATTTCAGAAAGTTAAAATTTGAACAGGAAATTTGAAGTGTTCAGGCACAAATCAAAATCAAAACAGCCATGGAGAGCAAGAAAAGGGAGTGCAGTGCCCTTTGGTGCCCACAGCTTACAGCACACACAGGGACAATGGGGAACAATAGCCACCCTCCAGAAGGAAAAACAGTGTCAGCACCAATTCAAAGATTATTTGAGGATCTACAGCTGAGTGATACACTAATAGGCTACATTTTTGTTAATAGTGAAGGTACTTGAATGCATTTTTAAGATTTAACTCCTAAGTTCAGTGTCACTTTAAGTTCTGACAGAAGTAGTTATGGACTCATGTACGGCATAGTATCTACTTTAATGGACAGGCTAAGGGCTAGTTCACACCAGCCCCAGGTGGGTTCCGGCCCCAATCGGGCCAGAACATACTGGATTACATTGTGGCCTGCTCACTTTGTTTTTGGACGGGAGGGGGCATGGCGGTGCATTAAAGACAATGGCACCACAGTCATGCCCTCCAGCCGCAGTGCAATCACCCGCACTGGAACGCGTGGCATATACAGTATAGTGCTTGCAGCATTTTTTCTGACTGCACCGGACCGGAACACAAGCACTGATGCACCGCCACTCCCCCTTCTTCCCCAAAACAAAGTGAGCCGGCCCCAATCGGCCAGAACGCACTGTGGCTGGTGTGAACTAGCCATAGGACCCAACAAACTGTGAGCTTTGACAATGCATACTTACAGACTTAGATATACTGAAGGGAATTTATCAAAACTGGAGCAGACAAAATCTGGAGCAGCTGTGCATGGCAACCAATCAGCTTCTCTCTTTCATTTTCACATCTTAACTGACCAAACTGAAGAGAGAAGCTCTTCCAAGCACAACTGCTCCAGATTTTGATACATTTCCCCCACTGTATATATTTAAAGATATAGCACATTTAAAAAGTAAACAAGGAGCCCATTGAAGAAGATTTAGACCCACCTTTTCTCATGCTGCTGAATGGATCTTTGTTGGGCTCATATGGCATCCGGCTCAACATGTCTGGCACATTCATTCCTTGTTGGTAAGCAGCGTTTGGAGTCATTGAATTGCGCTTTGGAAAACCTGAATCGTCTGAGAAAGGGTCCTGTACGTTCACTGAACTGTTCCTATCAAAAACAACAGTAATGCACATAAGCAGGTTACTCACGTTCATGGCTAAAAGCTATAATAGGGATAAATAAGTGACTCCTGTGAGCAGAAAGGCCTTTTTAGTTCTACGTTAAAGTCTACACACAGATGGACATAATGTGAACATGAAATTAAAGCACATGTTTGGACAATTAATTGAAAGTACCTGCCACTTGGCATTGGTTGCATCTGTCCATGTGGTGTTGATGCGGGAGTTGGAGGCTTTAAATCCCCAGGCATCTCGGCCATGGAATTACTGCCAGTGGATTGGGGAGTATGTGGTCCTTGGAAAGATCCAGAGTTTGCTAAACAATAAAAATAGTGAAATAAAACATTTAATTGGTTATCTCCATTTTTCCCCATATCAATTAACCACAAATACAATTATGACTTTCAGGAGATAGTTAATATCCTTGATTCATTTTTTTTTAAAGGGGATCTAAACCCCAAAACAAAAATGTTTTACACTGCAGCTTACCCGTCCTTAGACATGGTGGCTGCATTTGTTTTTGTTCAGGCTTTTTCCCCTGTATTTTCACCTGGTGATCTGGCCAGTAAAACACTTTAGATACCCTTGAAGGTTAAGTTAAAAACGGGTCACTGGATAAACCATCTAGATAATGTGTACAATTTGAACAACAAACCTACAACTATAAAGACACAACATCCATTAATTGTGAACAAAAAAAAAACAAAAAACACTTTTAAGAATCATATATTAATGATCATTTTAATAGAAATCAGGGAGCTGCCCTTGCAGATGCAAATACCAGGGCTGTCATGCCTACCCTTGATTTTACACTGACCTGGAACAAGCATGTGGCCAGAGAGTTGTTGGTCACTTGATATGCACATGCGGATTCCAAATCAGTGACTTATCAATAAATTAAAGAAGGATAAGGACAATGGCTCCAGAGCCATTAAAACAAGTCAGCAATGTAAGTTTCCATACTACTATTGTGGCAGGGTCCCATTAATAATTGTATCAATATGTTTAAAAAACATTGTTTTAAGTTTTAGTTTATAACCCGTATGTACATGTACTATAATTTGTGCTAACCTATATGAACTTTTCTATGAAACATTATTGAACTGTTGAGCCTCCTAGAAAATATTTTGTTTGATTATCTTGTAAATGACTTAATTTCAGCAATTGCATGGCAAGAATGGCATCTGCATAGACAGCCACTAGAAGAAAAATTGAAAACTCTTTGTGTAAAGAACATGGAAATCTAGTTCAGACTTATTAAAAAAAAAGGAAAAAAAATCACTTACGCTACTTTCAGGTAAACAGTAGAAACTCAGATTCTGTGGTCACAGAAAATACAATATAAGCCCACATTCACAGATGTGGGAGAGTGCGAATTTGTGCAAATTCCTGTGCTCCGTTTGCTGTGTCCCCCCCATTGAATTAAATGGGGCCTAAACGCGCAACAAATGCGGCTAAAAAGCTCATGTAACAAATTTTGCGACATGCGTTCTGTGTTTTTGGCTACCGTGCTCGTACACATTTTAATGCACACAAACGTGGCGCAAAACCATGTGTTTTCTTGGCCTTGTTTGTGGTGTCACCGTCTCTACCTTTTGGGTTTTCCACAATGCCCAGACTAGATTTAGCAATATTCTTTACCAAAAGAGTCACACAAGTCTTGCATTAGTTGTCCATGAAACAGGACTTTTCTCTATAGCTTCATGATCCAAAAACAGCAAGTCAGATGAATCAACTAATCCTAAGGAAGAATTAGGAATTAGGTGATTTGCTTGTTTGACTTGATGTTGTATGATCATGGAACTACAAATAAAGTCCTGTTTCATGGACAAATGGTGCAATACTTTTACGGTTCCCATGGTGTGGAATATTGCTTTATAGTATGGATGAAAACCTCTCTTACTTTATAAAAAAATGATCATTCAGATAAAGCAGTATGCTCTCTCTTCCTCCAGCTCAGCCACTGCTGCTAGAAGGAGAGTGAGCACACTGTGCATGGGCACAGTTTGATCAAGCTGTGAGCGGCTACTGGGACATGCTTCTAATATCGGTCCTGTTGTGATCTTTAGCTAGGACAAGGAAGTGGGGGGTGTCAATTACTTTGAGGTTTTTGCAGAAATGCCATGCAGGACCTACAGGTATACAATGGTAAAAGAGCATCTTTTTTAACACTTGAAAAGTAATTTTTTTTTGCATAATGAGAAGAAAGGTGAACTAACCTTTTAAATAAACTCTCGGCAAATAGATATGTTAAAAGATAAAAAGATAAATACACTGCATATATACTGTTTTACCTGCAGCCAGTCTTGTGCTTCATACAACTCAACTACACAAGTATTCGGAAAGCTGTAGTTGTAGCTTCTGATGTTACTTGCCCGCTTACTGGACAATGCATCAGCAAGAGCAGAATTATGCAGATCAAGCTTCCAGGCAAAACCATCGAGCCCAACAAAGGGCATCGCTTGCTGTTTAAAACTGGAGGGGCCTTCATCAATGCACAGTCATTAATACATTAGGCTCAATTTACAAGGTAACACACTTTTATTTCCTACATCCAAATGAATTTTGGATGTAGGAAACCCACATCCAATTAATTATTTTATTTACACCGAAAAGATTCACAGACGCTGTTTTTTCACCTGAGCTTCCCCTAACACTTACAGGTGAAACTCGAAAAATTATAATATCGTGCAAAAGTTCATTTATTTTACTAATGCAACTTAGCCGTCTACCAGGAGATTTTGGAGCACTTCATGCTTTCCTCCGCAGACGAGCTCTATGGGGACGCTGACTTCATTTTCCAGCAGGACTTGGCACCTGCCCACACTGCCAAACATTTTCTGAGATTGTGGATCTGGATTTTCATGAGCTGTAAGCCATAATCATCACAATTATGACAAATCACGGCTTGAACTATCTTGCTTTGCATGTAATGAGTCTATCTCATATATTAGTTTCACCTTTTAAGTTGCATTAGGGAAATAAATGAACTTTTGCACGATATTCAAATTTTTTGAGTTTCACCTGTATCTCCATCTTCCTAATTCATAAATGTACCTCTTCTCCTATAGACTGACCCCTCCTTTGCTTGCTAGGTACCTCTTCCTCTTTGGATAAAGCTCCCTGCTTGCATTTTCTGCAACTGCTCCATCCCCTCTGCCCATCACTACACATGTGCAAATGGCTTTATCTGCCTGCTAGTAAGTGAACACTTACATCCTATGTCTGCATGAAAAACTGTATACCCCATATTTAAAATATTTTGCCTTGGCAATGAATATAAATCCCCCCAATTATAGTGTGGTTTGTCTATAGCTCACCCTAATTTCCACAACCCTCTTCTCTTTTCTGTTCTTTTAATTCTCTTTCTACTTCTAATCAGAATGTATATTTGACCTTTTGAAAGGTACAAGAACACCTGGCATGCTATGCTGTGCATGTTTTCTGATACAGAATCTAAAGTAAACCGCGGCAAGGTTATGATAGGTTAAGCGTAGTGCATTTTTCAGTCGGCGCAGGCAGACACCATGCTGGGAAGAAAATTTACACAGCATGAACCTACTGGCCTAATTCTAGCAGAGGTGGAAGGATGGGGTGGGGTGGGAGGAAACAGCGAGAGCTAAAGACGTCACCGATTCAGCTCTGAACAGAGGTCACAATGAGGACATCTTTGTTTACAAACCCAGGGAAGCCCATTCAACCTCCCCTCCCCTCTTCCTCTCGGGATTCCCTGTTGGCTTCTTGACAGATTCTGTGACATCACCTGTCAGCTAATAATAGAAAATTCAGCCAGCCGCATGCCAGAAAAGATGGATGGGGTTGTGGCAGCAGGATTACTAATTATGACTGGGCTTCTCAGATGTGCTTAGAATTTATTTTTTTTTTTTTTTTTTATTCAGCTTTCTTCTCTGTGAAATGTGCTTTCCTGATCCAACATGCAGCTGGCAAAAGCTAATAGCATTCAAACAAAGCGCAGGTTCAGGGGATGTGAGAAGACGTCTGATTAGTTTGAGAATGCAGTGTGCTACAGAATGGATGCTCAAACCAGGTTTTCTAAAAGGACTCAAAAATTTAATCAGGCTACGCATAAATAAAATTATTTTTCATTACACCACACGATTCTTAAGTGATTTACAATTCACTGTGCCCAAGAGGATTTTAAAAAAATTTGTTTGTGTGTCATTAGAATCCTATAGCTGTCTCAACATTTTATGTTATATACCCAGTTATAACAGATTTTTACCAAGTGCAACTTGGTCTGTTTCATCCTAAAGCACCTAATAAGCAGTGATGTGCGGGGGCTTGGTGTGAACAGAGTTCGCCCAGGCCTGCAAAACTGCCAGTGACCTAGCCCCCCCCCACCAGAGCCCAATCAGTTGTGGCCGAGACATTCCCTGCGCCTTTGTGACGTGTAGCTGCGGGGTAGGGAATGTCCAGCCGTAACTGATTGGGGTGTGCTTCACCGATAGTTTAGCGGGTTTGGGTGAAATCAGTTTGCACCAAGCCCATGCACATCACTACTTACTACTAAGCTCTGCAGATTTATCAGCCGTAACCTCTAATTGTGACACCTTCTAAGGGAAATACATCAGTCTTGTGGTGTATATATTGAGGCATTTTCCCGTGCGCCACTTTCTTTTAGAAACTGGCTTATTTTTATTATTATTATAGCATACCAAGATGAGAGTCCCATAGAAGTCTAAGGATATCACATGGGCAAATGCGGTCCGCATAAAGAAGACTTTCCACAAAGATGGGCCATGGGATGGAGGTAAGCACACATCTGGGGAGGGGGGGGCAGTAGGATAAGTGCACTTTATCTTCTAGTGCACTTATCTATTAAGTAAACTTATTGTTAATTTTTGGCATAAAAATACAAGCACTGCAATGTGATAGGTGGCCTCATAAAGGAGTAGGGAGGGATTTGGGAAGATGCAAGCCTAAATATAGTATTTAACTGCAAGACATATCACAAATGTGACAACTCTGAACAACATGCACAGCATCATTTTCAATTATAAGAAAAATTCCCCAGCAGACCATTTTTTACCATAACCCATCACCACATTCTTGGGCACAAGCTCACACCAACACAAAAGATACACAGATTCCTACAGTAAAACATATATTATTGACTCGCAACACATTACTGACTGAAAACCTGTCCACCTATTTGTGGACCTGACATCCAATGCAAAGTTTCAAAATGCATATTTTTTTTTAAAGCCTATTCTCTTTTATGTAGTACAAAAAAAATACAAAATACCACTAGTGTCCTTTGAGCCACATTGACACGTAAGTTATTTCAGTGTATGTGTGTTGCAATGCACTGCCCCACTGTGCATACAGAGACAAAACAAAGTAATTAGAGTGCATTTTTGGTCCGCAAAACACATGCTGATGTGCGTTTTTCTGTGCAGATAATTCTGAAAGGGCTGTCTACCACACCAAAAGAGATGCGTGTACTTTTTGTTGTTGTAACCCACCCCACCACAATGCATAGTAGTGCATTATCACGGCATGGTGTGCTGACAAGGTGCGTTGGGGTTCCATTAACAACGAATGGCACCACAGCATACTAACACATTGTCAGTAGCACGCAGTAAGGCTAGTGCACCATGTCCATGATTGTGTGTTCTGATGCTATTCCATTTGAACGGCAACCAAACATGTCCTGAATGCAGCTGTGTTCTACTGCATTGTAGCATACCACAACAAAAATGTAGCAGAAAATAAACATTAAAGCCAATTCATCTTGAATAGCTTGCCTCACCAAGCATGCTACAACATGCCTCAATTCATGAAAATGCAATGGGGCTGCAGTGCATTACGTTCTGAAGTAAATAGGCTTTCAATTGGATTCTTGTGATTACACGAATCCATCAGGCTGTATTGAATATCTAAAAGGCGAGTAAAAGATAATTCTTGAACAATTTAAAATGAAAAATACATATATTTATAAAAATAAACACATATACATATAAAATGAATACAAGTGTTTTGTGTTTCACAGTTCCCTTTCAAAGTTTACCTGTAACTCAAGCTGGCCACATAAAAAAATATGAGAATATATGTATTTATAAAAAATTCATATTAGTGGTCCGCGAGATTTAAAATGATGAATTTAGTGGTCCATGAGGTCCGAAAGGTTGGAGACCGCTGCATTAGAGCATTCATTCTTGCCATCATTGAGTAAACTAATTTATTTCCAAAGCCCTTAAAAATGTTATCCAGGCTTGCTACTTGAATGGAATCCCAGACGTATTAAACGGGTTTCTTTGTGCCTAGCACATTATTACAAATCTGTACAATATTTTCTCGAACTGTGAGTTCAGATAAACAATTTTCCATTCTGCTCCTTCGATTTCCCTCGTCAGTATGGTGGAAAATGAATATTAGACCCCACCAACCATTAGAAAGTTGAATGGATGTTCCAAAAACAAAGATTTTCAAACAAAGTTCTACAGTTTATAGCCAGCTTAACACTAAATTACTACCATTAGGTGACTTAGACAATTCTGTAAATCATTGCATGCAATTTTCCGCACTTACCAGGAGATGGCGGCTGAATCTTAGGCTGTTTCTTCGACTCTCCAGGATTGAAGATCTCTGGAGGAGGCTCCTCCCCTCTCTCTATCTTGCATTCAAAAGCAAACAGGTACTGGATATACTGCTTTTTCAGTGAGCTTGCCGCGCTGCTAGAAGTGCCAACATTTAGATTTGTCGAAAGCTCTCGCCATTTCTTATTCTTATTAACCTAAAACAAAAAGAAGGCCATTGTTTCACAATTTATTTTCTAGTCGGATGTAAAAATAGAGAGAAAATGCACAAACTTTTACTGTTTGCTTTCCCTTCCTATATTTTTTAATGTGCCTCTTTTAAGTAACGCTCATTACTCCCACTCAGCAATGCAATGCCAGCATTTGCAGTTATAAAACCATTAAAGAACCTCCTGATAGCAACATAAAAGGCGTTGGAGGCTTCTGAATGCTGCATCCCCTAAATGCTAAGCTCATTTCAGAAGGGATGTGCGGCAAAAGGATGGCAATTTACATCCAGCCAATGCACTAGAGCATGCGTGCACTCGCAAGCCTGTTTCAATTTAAAAAAAAGAAGACTCGCTACTAGCATCTCATTTAAAAAACAATAAAAATAACAGCAACTGTGTTATTACACAATTTAGTGTAATTGTGGGAGCTTTAAATGTGGAACGAAAACATGTTTATTTTCTAGATGCTTCAACGGGGACGAGCCGTGCCAAGTGATACTGATCCCTCTACAAATCTGGAGAGCGTGAGCTGCCTGCTGGAAGGAGTTAATCCTGAATGAATAACTCACCGAGGATGAAGGCAGTTAGCCGGGCTCCATTCACACCTATGTATTTTTCATTAGTATTTTACACATGCAAACAGGAGGCAAAAACCATATCAAAAATTAAACAAAAAGTCTCCTGCTAGGCTTTTCCTGAGGGGCTTTTTAACATATTCTCTGTACTGCAGTAGGAAAATGTGAAGAGATCAGAAAAGCCTAAGCATTAAAATGCTAAATTGAATGTTGAGGGAGATACAACTAAAAGTGTGAATGGACCCTTGCAGACCCAAAAATAGGAACGTGAATAGACTCGCTTATAAATCTGCATAGCTGCTGAAAAACATGGATTCCTTCAAAAAGGCAATGGAAAGAACAAAGATGATATACAAAGTACAGTAATCCATCAAAGCTGGTGAGTCACAAATCACTTTTCATGAATCTCACAATAAAAAAAATAAGCTGGCTGTTATGGGTTTACTTTGCTTTGCAAACTGTGAGTTGCAGCTCCTCCTTAAAGTTAAACTCAGGTAAAAAACTTTAATTTTAATATATTCGTTGAAGGACATACAACTACGGTACTTTGTGTGCACCAAATGCCTTTGCAAACCCAGATAATACCTTGAAAAAGTAGCAGTGACCTCATCTCTGGCCTGCACATAGCCTGAGATGAAAGGAGAGGTGTGGGCGGGACCCAGCGGGCCCCACCCACTGCAGGCTGCCTGCAGAAAGTACAGAGAGGGGCAGGATCAAGACCAGTGATCTTGTACAAGGAGAGTGAGCAGCAGTGATGGGTCTTAATTAGAGGAAATTCTTGCACAGAGGCAGAATGTAGGAGGTTTTTTTTATGCTTACATAAGTATACGTACATTAAAAAGTGATTTTAAGGTCAATAGGTTTTCAGGCTATTTCAAATGCAGATTAAATCACTTACAATGGATGCTGCTTTTTGATGTTTATAGTAATAGTTTCCTAGAGAATCAGCTGGTTCCATGAGCACTGGCCCTTATATCCTGTATTAAAGTGGCTCCACTCCCTTGCAGGGTCCTGTGGAGCAACCCTTGTGTGTGCTAGTAAGCTGTGTGTATTTCTCTACAATCACACGGGCAAATCAAGCCACTTCCCCCTCCGATACCTTTTTCTTTTAGTGTCATGTGACAGTTATTCTAAAACAATACAGACTAATGATTTTAAGACAGTGGTGGAGCACCAGGGCGTGGTCCCAGCTGCAAACACTGCGACCCTGGTAGTTTTGCCACTGACTCCAAGCTGTAGAAGGACTACAAATCTAAGCAATGCATTATACAGCAATGCAGAATACCACCAGCTATAGATGACTACAAATCCCAGTGATACATTATACAGCAATGATGAATACCACCAGCTGTAGATGACTACAAATATCTGCAGTCAGAAAACATAGATAGCACCATGGCTGGGATGAGGAGGAATGCTGTGCAGTCAGATAACATGATACTGTGGCTGGGATGAGGAGGAATGATCTGTGGTAAGATAACATGGTCCCATGGCTGTGATGAGGAGGAATGCTCTGCAGTCAGATAACATAGTACCATGGCTGGCAAGAGGAGGGATGCTCTGCAGTCCAATAACATTGTACCATGGCTGAGATGGTATGTTATCTGACTGCAGTGCATTCCTCCTCATGATTGGGATGAGGAGGAATGCTCTGCAATCAGATAACGTACCATGACTGGAATGAGGAGTAATGCTCTGCAGTCAGATAACATGTACCATGGACGGTATGAGGAAGAATGCTCTGCACTCAGATAATATGTATCATCCATCAAACGAGGAGGAATGATCTGCATATCTCAGGAGCGGAATTGCTGTACCCGGCAGGAGCCACTCCCCATCTTTGCTCTCCCCTGCCATCTCTGCCCCCACGAATTTTACCTTCTTCAGAGGGGCTGCATGTTTTTTTTTTAAATCAAGTAATTTTTTATTAAGATTTTACAGAAAGTTATAACACAGTGTCATGTTGCAGTCAGTACAGCATGAGAGGGGCTGCATGTTACTTCTGTCGGAGTGTAGCCTCCCTCCTCCTCTCCTGGTGGGTCCCGGAGTCAATGCCGTGTCAGTGCCGAAGTCTCAGGAGGTGGAAGATGTGCAGGCCGGCACTGTAAAAAGCACCGCGAATTCCCAAGAAGGCTGCCACCAGGTCCCCAGCAAGAGCAGGACCTTATGGCAGCAGAATCCATTAAAATATTTAAAGCACGGGTATCGGTTTTTAGTATCGGGGCATTTTCACGAGTATGATACTGATACTGGTATTGGTGCATCCCTACTGAAGACTGTTCTGTCTCTTGTGATCTTTTTATATATCCGGATTAATTATTGAAACATTTTGAGAGTTTAATACTACTTTCATGCAACACATAAGGACATATGTATAAAGCAGTGAATGAGACCTTCACCAAACATGTCATTTAAAACACATTAACATTTCATCAGCAATAATTGTTTGGTGAATGTCATATATATTACTTTAAAAATATGCCCTATAGTGTGAATGGGGCCAAAAGGGTCAGTCCATCCAAAACTATTTCCAGGTATGGCACTTTCTACTTGCACACCCTATTTTTGAATGGAATTAGTAGCTGCAAACTGGGAATCCATAGACCTCTATTGGCATGGCTATATCCATTAAAAAAATAGCAGGGACTATAAGAAAAACGCGCACAGACCAGAAGCATTAAGCTAAAAGTACCACAATATTCCAGGCAGAGAGCTCGGCAAGGACAGCACGGCGCTCAGTGTAAATAACACTTAAAGGGCGTGAGTACGTGGAAATTGCTTTCTTGCACTTCAAACGCACATCAAAGGCAAGTCAGCAGGTTCACATTGACTCTAATGGACTAGTGTAGACAACAGAGGCTGTGTTTGACTTGCTTTTTACATTTCTTTGGGCACAGTAACTCTGTTTGAGGTGCATTTGAATTGCAGGCAAAGCACATCAAGCGCAGCATTTTGCATTCGAACGCGTGCATTTGAGTATTGCTATGTTCGAATATAAAATAGATGCATTTCACATAACTGCCAATCTTCACAAGCTTTAAAGGATAAGTGCACTTTAAAACAAATTGCACTCATGCTTTCTGCCTCTTTAAATTGACATTAACCATTCCTCCTTCCCCCTGTGCAGTTGCATACTTACTGAGTTTCAACGCGCCTCACCTCTGTTGTTTGTCTACATCCTGCGCCAGACATCTCCTTCTCATGGCCGCGCCTGCACTTTACTTTCCTATTGACTTCTATGGGGCTCGTCTCCTAGAGCAAGACGAGCCCCATAGAAGTCAATGAGAATGTATTGTGAAGGCATATCCAAAGAGAGATATTTACTGCACGATGTAAGCAAAAAAACAAATGCCAAGTCCATCAGAACTCACTTGTACAGGGGAAGGGAGGGATTGGTGACGTCATTTTTAAGTTGCCAAAAGGATAATTGGACTTTGTTTTAAAGTGCCCATATGCTTTAATACTTACCTCCCAATGTTCTTTCCATGG
The DNA here is from genome assembly GCF_000935625.1 of Nanorana parkeri. NCBI lineage: Eukaryota > Metazoa > Chordata > Amphibia > Anura > Dicroglossidae > Nanorana > Nanorana parkeri. Next base: position 78,467 of record NW_017307607.1, read on the forward strand.
ATATTTCCTGAAGCTCTCATTTAAACCAAATATTTTCTCATATCTGTTAAGGATTTGGGTGAGATATTGGGGTTTATTTACTAAGGCAAATAGGCTGTTCACTTTGCAAGGAGAGTAAGGCCCAAAGCACACCTGCAATCTGCCAATGCTGTCAACTTGCCAGCATCAGGATCACTAAAACATGCAGAGAAACTGTTCATCTGCTTCATGGGTCACTGGCCAGAAGGGCTAGATATCACTCACTTGCAGATGCAGATGTGCCATGTTCCAAAAAGTCCCATAGCAGGGACAGATGAAAGTTTGCCTCACAAGGTGAACTTGGTAAATTATTACAAATTACATTAGCAATGGTTTCTGAATTATCATTTAGTCAAGGATTTTTGGATCACCACAATACTGTATATGGACTATTATTGTGTAACTCCAGTCAAAAATGTCTTTTCACTTTTTTATTTCTGGTTAGAGTAGAGAAGGGGTAGATCCCTTAGCTTTGGACCCATTTGGAGACTTCCTCTCAGAAAATTAGAGCAGATGGTACAGAAAGGCGGAAATGGAACAGAAAGGCGGAAATGGGATAGAAAGGCAAAATCACCAGCATGGACACAGACAGCAATGAAAAGTTAGTATAGAGTCTAGTCCTCCCCCTCTACAGTAAAATAAATAACAATCGCATTTCTGTTGTTTCCTTTCTATAGATATCTCTCCTAACTTCCCATCCAGTGATGGTTTTACCATAACAAAAAGTGAGGATTAATCTTTCTCAAATATACCCAAGCAGCAATAAAAACCTGACAGGTATACTAGCCCCCCACCCTATCCACAACTAATTAAAACATAGTTTGACCTGGCATTAATGATAAGTATGACATATTGATTTTCATATTACCTGAGCCAGACCACCAATCTCCTTGACACAGAAGTAAAGCCTGACCAAGTCTAGGGGCTTCCTACCAACAGCTGGCAATGTTGCAACAGGTGTTCCTCTCTCCTCCATAAAAGTCAGGTATCTGTCCACCCACATCTTGCGTTCAGGTTCGCTCCCCAACTCATACAACTTAGTTATCTTTTCTCCAGTGGTAGTAGATGAATTGGCTTTCTGCATTGCGTGGAAAGAGTGTAAGATGTATTAACATAACTGTACTTCATTATAAAACACAAGCATACAGACACCTTACCTGGAAGTAAACATTTCTTGTCATGGCACAAAAAACCCAAACTACATATACAGGAATATCTTATTACGTAATGCCGGTAATGAGCTGATTTACATCAGAGCAATTGTTTTCAGTAAATTTGTCAGATTTAAGCTGGTTTACAAAAAGAGAAGTAAAAAAAAAAAGTAGTCTAGGTTACAGAGGAAGGACATTTGCCTTACAGAGTGTTCCAGCGAGAATTTTAGATTGTCCCCCAATTTAAGTGGCAAGGGTCAAAACACGTAGAGAAATAAATACGTACAAATGTATGTATGTATGTATCCTTTGTCTGTTTTTTTTTTCTTTACTCATTTTGCAAAATCTCATGCCAAGAGGAAATCATATAACATACCCCATATTCGCCTAGTGATTCCTTCTAGCTTGATCTGATGTTGCTGCCAGTAACAGTACTCTTTACAGTACTCTTTAATTCAAAATAACTTTAAAGTGGATATACAGTATTATCTACAACAACAAGCACTTAGCAACAGAAATCCAGATTTTCCAAGTACTGAATACAAACTGAAAAGGTAAAACTAGATATTGACCAAGGATGTAACCATTTCTCCTTTCTATCTATCTAGTTTTCAGGACCACAATAATATAAGGAGTGTTAGGGATATATCAACCTGACAATCAATGATGACGCAGTTCTAGCTTATAAATAAAAACCACTCTCACAAATGCACAGAAATCCCTCTTCCTTGTTAATTCTGAGAAAATATTTAATTGTGGAAATCAGTAAATAAAAACATTATTAAATGGCGCAGAGAAAGCAGCACTTAACATTGTTTTACAGACAACAGCTTCTACATGTACTAAATAAGAAGGATTTATGAAGCAAATTTAAACTCCAATTAATGCCAATACATGTTAAAAATATTTCATTCATAACACATTTGATTTAGATTATTTCAAATCTTATTTTTTTGCAATGTTCCAAACTTAGTCACAAAAGGGCATTCATAATATTGTACACACTTTTCATTTTAGCCAAATTACAAAGAAAAAAAAAAGGAAAGATATACTAGAATAAAAATAAAAATACATGCTAACAGTAGTTTGAATTATTTCCAAATATAAAATAACAAAACAGGGCCACTTACAGGGCTTGATGGAGTCTTTGGCCAGCCTGGGCTGTTAATGCTATCACTTTCATCTCCATGAAAGGAGGAGATGCTAGCGGAGCTTGGGGACAATGGGGAAGGGACTGGCAGGTTGGCTGGGGTTGGGGGCTGAGATATACCCTGTGAACTGTAGCTATCCTGTAGTAGAAGAATACAAAGCAAAATGTGACATGAACCGGGCAAACTTTACCAAAAAAATAAATAGATCAACTGGTAATGCAAAAATGTTGCATGTATGGAAAGAGGGAGGGGTAAAAAAACAAGCATATAAGATGCATGAATTGAAGGCTGTTAATTAATTGGCTAGCAATTAGTGCATATTTGGCAGGTTCGTAGATGCTTGGCTAATGTTACTAAGCCACCATGCTTACTTCAAGCAAACATGAAATGCTTAAGCATGGATTGCCCCCTCGGTGAAAATAAAATTAAAGCTGCTTGCCCTACATTCAAGGGGAATGGGGGAGCAAATTATTTGTTATGCCTATGTGCTGTTTAGACGGCCAGCAACAGAAGCTTAAACTGAAGGCAAGAAGGGAAAATGGCTGCAGTTTAGAATCCAGGCATAAGAAACCCCCAGCTCAAAATATCCCCAAGCTCATGATCATTCCTTTTGCCCCAAAGTCAGAATGAAATTAGAACTAGTATCTTTCAGATCCAGACCATCTAAACAAATATAGGCCCGCAAAACAGATGGAAAACACATGCAGCAGAGAAAAGAAACTGAAAAAATAAGTAGATAATGGAAGACAATATGGACGACACAGCGAGCCAACAAAACTGCTACCACATGCAGGAGGAAATACCTTTGACTTTATTTCAGGGTGGGGAGGCCCATCTTCTTTACCATCGAGTTTCAGGGAAGGAGGCAGTTTAGTATCTCCAGTCATCATTTCAGCAAGACCCAAGTGACCTAAAAAACAGCAAAACTTTGTTTTATCATAATACATAAGGTTTTTGTATTTATTTATTTTTTACAGATTGAATAAAAAAAATCATAAATGTGGTCATTGGAGGCAGCTATTTTGTCAATATGTTATGGCTTGACTGAGATCCTGATGCAGTGTCATGTTGGGATGAGGTCCCTAGCTCTCCTCCGAGTCCATGCGAACAGACAGCAAGACTCACCTATTGTTCCAGGATCCTCTACGTAGAAACAACATAAAGCCCACATCCTTCTACTGGAATAGCCAATAAAAGTGCAATGCGCAACGGGGATTAATGGCGTACCGGCATACCGGCATTCGCTCACCTATCGATGCTGTCACAGCTCTCTGCCGTGACAGGGGAGGGGCTGGATTCCCCCCTCCCCACTCCGATCCGCCAGCGCTGACTGGCGGAATGGACGTGGAGGGGGCGGGTACAGCTGGCTCTGCCTCTAGACAGGCAGAGCCAGCTGTCAGTCACGCAGCTGGGCGGATCCTGACATAGTTGTCGGGATCTGCTTCAGCTGCGGCATCTCAGTATACCGCAAGCAGCAGCTCACAGTATACTGCGGCGTCTTACTATACCGTGAGCTACAGCTCGCGGTATACTGAGCCTAGGGTGACAGGAGGACGCTAGTTTGCATCCTCCTGTTACCTAAGGAGAACTATGGGGAAAAGCCTTAACCACATAGTTCTCGTTTAAGCAACAGATAACTGATCCTAGATATTTTTCCAATAGGGATTAGAAAAAAAACAAACATCTGACTGGTTAACAATGACCTCAGATATAAAAAAGACACATTAAAGCAGCTCTGTAATTATTATTACATCATTACATTTCTTTTGAAGGCATGCAGTGTACAGCAAGGCTGAAGTGTGAAGCAGCGCAAGAAGCCAATCAGTTCATGTGCTGATAAGAAACATGCTGACAGGAGGCGAAAGCAGAATGTCAATAAGATGAGCTCATCGCTGTGCTGCTTCCCCTTTTACTGCCCATAAACAGAATGGGGCAGATCCAGGATGACTTTGTCTCAGAAGGCATGGGTTGAATGATGCTAGCCATCAGACTGAAGGTATCTAGCAGCTTGGAAAAAAAATACTGCAGGGGAATCTGTGAACTGAAGATGAATATTGCAGCAAAAGCTGGTTTTATTTAATTTTTCAATGGGCTTTTAATTTTTAACTTCTTGTTTTTGACTGGAGTTCATCGACAAACAGCATTACTTTTTTTGGCATGTCAACAAATATTTACACAGAAATCCTAAAACCCAAAAATGGTTAAATAAGCAAATGTACAAATGTGATGATGCTACTGTACATCCTGTTGATGCGTACTGAAAGGGTTAAGAATGAACTCCTTTTACATGATTATCTGGGTGAGAATTTTAAAATAATCTGTAGAACTTTAACAGAAATGTTTTCATCTAAATGAAACTATTGGGCAAATGCTGCATTTGAAATGCACTGAAGAATACAAAAATAATCTGTTTACCGTCTGCTAAATTATGACTGCAAACAGTGGCGTATTATTGTGCTTTGGAAAATAATTAGACTTAATCACAGCAGAGAGAGCTTATGCAGGACTCTGGCGGACAAACTGGCAAGCATCACCATGCTAATTTGCGAATATCCATAACACCACCACAGGTTTGCAATAACCACAATTCTGCCAACACCCTACCGAGTCATGTGCAAAACACATTTAAAATTTTGTGCTGCTTATTAGGCAACAATGTCATCCTGTTGCGGGAAGAAAATATGCCATTCTAAAGTGATATTGACTGATCTGAGCTAATTGTTTGCAGCATTTTCTCAGTCTTGGCTCTGCTTTTTCAGATGAACATGTCTACACCATTAAAAAGTCCATCATATCAAATCAGGCATTTTTATTTTTGGCAGGTGGTGACGAGTTAAATCACCTAAGGGTTTCTTCTGCCCCTTGGGGACTTGAGTGGTGAGATCTCTGTGTATGACTTGCACACTTTGCTGCAGCCACTTCAAGTTGCAGGAACACCGCACAGTAAATGTTGCCACTATGTTCCTCAAGAATTTAAAGAAGCCTGTGAGTGGTTCAACCCCCATACTTCACCTATACCGGACATGTGGGTCGCTGCCTGAAACCCACAATTCTGGAATAGGTGAATGCCTGTTTAAATACTTAAATGAGTTTTAAAGTCCCAGCATTTACTATCCTGTTATAACATCAGCATTGTTGGAATACAGGAATACATACTAGAGTTGTTTTTGATAATGCAATCAAAGCTAACTGGAAAAAAAAATCCTTTTTCTGTATTGAGTGCTGCCTTCCGTCTGCCCAATACTTTCAACAACTTCTTGGATTTCTAGTGTGCTTTGCATATCTTTCCCTGCTGATTGATGTAATGCAATTTTGATTTCTCAAGATCACATAGCCCATAATGCAGCCCATAGCCCAGCAAGCAATGATAATGTTACATTGTTCAGATGTTGAGTTATAGTTCAGAAGGCATCCTCTTATGAGGTGTGACACAAGTGCACAACTGAAAGTGCATATTCACAGGGCTGAGTGAAATTGTGTCAGTGAATTGAGGAAGTACATCCTAAGGAGCATCGTCCATACGTTTACAACAATTCTAACTCAATGTTGTTATTAAGGGTGGAATAGAATTTATGGAAAATCAATATACAAATACATATTTATTTTTAGATTTTACCATAAAACCACTTTCATTTCTATTGCATGCTGAGATCCAAAAGACTGTTCTATTTTGCAAACAGACACGTCTCTCATTTTCATATTGGGACTCTCCACTTTTCACTACCCTCATGTAGTGCAATTGGCCAAAAAGAGTGAAGGATGGTCTTACTGTTCAATAAGGAAGCAAAGGTTTGAATAATAAACACCCAGGTTTCTGAGGTTTCAGGGTGTATTTTGGAAATTGACTGAACATGTGTGATTAGTTTCCCAAAGTCCCTTCAGTAGCTGTTAGGAGCATATAGGTACACTGCTGTATTGAGGTTAACAGGTAAAGGAAACATTTGCAGTTATTGAACTAAAATTACAACTGTGAAAGGCTTGCCACACATTCCATAATTCTGGAAACTTTTTTTTAATTTACTTACTTAGATTACTTTTTTTAACTTTTTATTAAGTTTCTCTTAAATACAGTAAAATCATGCAAATAACACTAATAATCCAATCATATTCACAAAGGCAGTTTTCATATGCAATTAATAAATGCTTTTAAGCATGGCTTGACCACAGGTCATTAATAACAGATACCCATGTAAGGCCGTGAACCTTTTTATATTTGTTTTTATATATATATTTTTTCTTAAATAATGTAAAATTATACAAATACCTCTAAACAATCCAATCATATTCACAAGGGCAGGTTTTATAAACATTTATTAAATGCTTTTTAGCATGGCTTGACCGCAGTTCATTAATTACAAATGACCATGTAAGGTCAGAACATTAAGTACTCATGATATCAACACCATGACACATTCATAATTAAAAAAAAATATCTAACACAAGCTCTAGTAAAAGTTATCCATGAGATCAAAACTGATGATTGTGAGGGGCTGAACTTGCTGGAAATGATCATTTCTATAATATAGTTACCTATGCGAATCTGCCAGGCAGCCAAGGTACCAACTAAATGTACAAACTTTAGATTTACCAACAGCGCAGTTTGAAGACCTATCTAAACAATCCATTCAGTTTATATGCAATCATGTAATCCCACACACTACATAGTAGTAAATCTAAAAAAGATTATATAATTTACATGCTTCTCTTCCACTGGATTCTGTACAATTTACAGGTTTGTAAACAGTGAAAGTTACAATGTAAAAATACTTTAAATGCAGTCTCGGCTGTTTCAAACTGGAAATGTATCACTAACCATTCAGGAATAGCTGGAAGGGGTCCTTTAATCCCACAAGGTTCAGTTTCCCTCCCGTCATATAAATCATATTCAAAGAATAATGATATTGCACTATTCCCCACATTTTAAAGTGACACTAAACTCAGGAGTTCCCTCGGAGCTCAGCCAAAGCCCCGGTCCCCTGACTCTTATGGACAGCTGGCCCTCTGCCAGCTGCCACCTGATCAACGCCATGCAAACCGCACAGAATACTCCTTCATTGGTTAATAAAGACGTTCTATGTCACAACGGCTAAATCTGTGTCTGTATTGCATGTTCAAACCTTAGTTACCATAAGTAATAACAGGTTAATAGAGGTTTACTCCAGGCATATACGATTTTGAAAATTCTTGAGAATTGCTTAAATAATGCATTACGCATTAAATAAACCCATTAGATTTTAGTCGACTAAATCTACTGGAGATTTAGTCAACAACACTAGACTAAAACAATTCAGATGACTAAAATATGACAAACTAAAATGGCATTTTACTCAACAGACTAAGACCATGAAAACTAAATTGAAACTTCAAAATTAACACTGCCTAACTGTTAACAAAACTGTATCTTATTTTGTATCACTTGGCTGTAGATCCTCAAATCATCTCTGAATTGGTGTTGACATTGTCCTTCCTTCTGGAGGGCGGCTACTTTTGTTCCCCATGGTCCCTGTGTGTGTTGTAAAGTAGCCACAGCTCCCTGCTCACTCACTCACAAAAGTAGCCACCCTCCAGAAGGAAGGACAGTGTCAGCACCAATTCAGAGTTGATTTTATGATCTACAGCCGAGTGATACACAAATGAGATACATTTTTGTTAATAATCATGGTTAACTCCTTAGTTTAGTCTCACTTTAAGGAGCTTTTACTGATGCTATTATAGGCAAACTCCAGCCCTCCAGCTGTGGTGCTACTACAAATCCCATTCGGCATTGCAAGACCGACAGCCACAGGTATGACTCCCTGAAGCACATGCTTGATTGGATTTGTAGTTTCACCACAGCTGGAGGGCCAGCATTTGTCTACCGCAGGTTAAATGTGCAAGTTTAAAGTCCTCAAGGCATTGTTCATTTTGACAGCAAATTTTGATTTTGTTTTAGTCGTAGCCTTTTGACTAAAATGTGATTTAGTTTTAGTCATCTGATTTGTCAACGACATACGATCTACAGTAGATTTGGTCTACTAAAATCTAGTGGGTTTAGTTAAAGAGTAATTTAAGAATTTCTCTAGAATTTACAATCTCATTATATACTCCTGAAGTAAACATCTGTTAACCTATTACTTATGGTATTAAGGTTTGAACATGCAATACAGACACAGATTTAACTGTTGTGCTATATAACATGTCTTTATTTATATTAAAATTAGATTAAACCAAGTCCTATACAGAAACAATAAAATGTAGTATTTTCAACAAAGGACCAATAATTAGATATGCATTGATCATCATAACTTGCATATGATATTCTTCTTTTTTTCAAGCAGAAGTACAACTCTAAAATATTGAAATGAAAATGATATTGGCTGTAATGCCATTGCACATATTATCTGTCCATTCAGGATGGAACCAAAACTGGAAGTCCGCGGACATTAGTTCTGAATGGATCTATTCCCAAATCATCTCTCCCTTACATTTTAGTCCAGTTTTAGTTAGTCGACTAAAATGTCAATATATTCTCATTTTAGTTTCAGTCATCATAACTTGATAACTGAAAATAACGTTTTAATTTCGTTTTTTTCTAGTTTTAGTCACTAAAAAGGTGTTGTCAACGAACTTAACACTGCCTTTAGGCATTGTATATTAATGTACTTTAAAAAAAGCTGTCCCTGTCATCTGCACACTGCTATCTATTCTAACCACTAGAAGCTGCCTGTAGTGTCCTATGTATAATCCTGCTCCAAACAACTGAAAGGTAATAATATGGGAACACAAACATTTAAATTAGCCAAAGCAAACCTGAGAGCAGAACCTAACTATATTTGCTATATTCTATTAAGATAACCGATAACGCTCTGGGAATCCTTTGTCATGTATTAAATGTTTATTTATGTTTATCTTTAAAACAAGTGGGAAATAATATATATATATACAGTATTTATACTGTATATATTTTAAAATTGCAGAATCAGCAGGCAAAGCAGACTAATCACAACAGCTGTTACTTAAAATTCAATTTGGCCATATGCATAACAAGTGCTGTTTCTACAGAGGCAGAAACAACAATGCTTCAAACCAAATTTTACAGTAGGAAGGGAAATGGTCAAGTAATTCAAAGAAGAAAAAAAAAATGTGCTATTGATTGTACAGTTGGCTATTCCACAACGGCACATAAATCCCTGAGGAAGGGCAATCTGCCATCTGTTTGCTTTAGGTAAGAGATACAGCTTACCATGTACAGAGCAAAACAAATAAATATGCCTATTTGCAAGCCACAATCTAAATGTGCAGGAGTCAATTCGTGGTAGTGTGCCAAAAAAACAAACATAAAGACCAGCTCAAATAAATATCATATCCAAAATTGACCCCCATAAAAGTCTGTTAAATTGTAATTTGGACCACCACACATTATTGTTGGTTTACGTAAAATGATCTTGTAATTGTGTCACACATTCATGTGACTCTACAAAACAACTAAAAGTTCATGTGACTGTTCTAACAAATGTACTATTTAAATGTTTAGGCACAGAAATATGTAGGGAATTTATTTTGTATTTATTTTGTATAGGAATAAACTTGCATATATGTATAAAAGTTTCAGTCATGCATGAAACCTGAAACTTTGTGCGCTAAGCTAATGCTATCAAAGCTGCTAATTTGGCAGTTAAACACATTTTCAAAAGAGCAAGAAAGAGCAAAAACTGAAATCAACAGTTAATGCTTTCTAGGGAACACTGCAGCTGTGCTCAAGCCAGAAAGTCTATTTGGTTTATCTTCACTGGTTTACTGCAGCTTTGTTTTTGTATAATCTTGCTGTGCAACTTCCGTTTCTCTCTCCATGAGGACAGAAGGAGCCTACAATAGGCACACTTCAGGAACCCAACAATACCTAGTTTGTATAATGGCAATGTCAAACACGTGTTTCCACAATATGAAATATGTAGTCAGTCTTGATGAACACTAGAAGACCTGGGCTGCAAGGATCTTCCTCCTGTATACATTTCAGTGAAAAACTGGTTTGGTTCCGATCAACCATTTCTGACTCATGCAAAGGTTAAACTACTCTGGTATTGGCTGCGTGACCTTTATGGATTTCTATCTGAACCAACTGAATTCTAATATTATTAGACAAAGGTCATGGGATTTGGCCGAAAGTTTGTGAGCTATTATCTATAATGAACTTCTAATGCTGGCCATACACAACAATTTTCAAGCAATTCCAATACATGGAAGCTTTCAGCTGCAAAACATATTTATACATTTATTATACCAGTATTTTTAGGAGGTAGGCAGAAATGACAGACTCCTTTATAGGAAATATATTGTTAAAGCTGAGTTTGTTACACCTTGTCTGCTACCATTGTCATGGTGACCTCCAAACAATATAGGGACATATCAGATTAGAGTAATATGTACATAAAAAGCTAGATATTCTAAGTGAAAAAGAAAATAAAAAATTATAGCACAGGTAGCACAAATGTGTGCAATCATTACATATATGCATATGCACATTGTATTCATTAAAATACTTCCACTTTATGGAATGTTAGAATTAAAACTGAATGAGGAATATAAATGTAATTCCTTTATGGAATGTGATGTCATTTTTACTGCAATGTTCTATCTTTCTAAACTGTTATTTTCCTCAATGACAAGTACTGTGCACACTTAGTACAACTATTCCACAACAACTTTCTGAATTACAGTATATTCTACATCAGAATCAAGATTCAGAAGACTCTCTGTGCGACTAGTTTCTAAGTACCTCCTCAAAGTTATTAGCGGACTCAGATGTACTTAGACTAAAGCTGCCCAAACACCTTACGAATATTGGCCGATTTTCGTATGTGATCACGTTTTCGTCCAATATTCGTAGGGTTGATGGGCAGTGTACAACCGCAAATACTGTACAATCGATTTTCGCAAAGTTAGTGGCGTTTCCGTACGTCAAAATTCGTATGATCTACACTGCACATGCGCAGATGAAAATACGTGCGGTAGATTACCGCAATTTGTCCAGGTGCTTTCTTCTAATTACCGCTGATCCAACCTTGCGATAATCGGGGCAGGATGGGGCCACCGTACGAAAATCGCATGACGGTTCAATCATCGGACGAAAAGTTTCATCCGATGATCGCAAGGTGTATGGCCAGCTTTAGAGCTTGAATACCCAAAAAAGTGACCTTATAATAATTAGGAAATATCACTGAAAGTTCTAACACATTGGTTCTTCTCAAAGGGAAAGACCATCCTCATATTTTTTAAAAGCAAAAAAAAAATTTGGGCTAAAGATGGACTTTAAAGGCGGCATTCAAACTTAATTTTTTGGCACGTGTTTTTTTTATTGAATTCAATGGAAACTCTTTAAAATACATGCTGTAGTATAATCCTTGTTTGCTTGCTGGTTATAAAGTTTCACACATTACTGAAACTGAAATCCAGTATCTCGCTGTATCTTATTAAAGGAAGCACATGGCTAGAGGACATGTTTTACCAACAGTAAGCACAGGGAAAAAAATCCCGTATTCAATTAAAACAGTTCACTGGCTAAAGGCAACAGTGAGAGATCAAAGAGCTTTATTTTAAAAGCTGTTAATGTTTTGCTTTGGCTGTCAATATGCACACTGCTGGTTAGGAGAAGTTGCTCCAGTTTAAAGAATCATTTTCAAATTAACACATGGGTTTTCATTCTCTGCGGTAGCAAATCAGTGGTAATAAAATGAGGCTCAGTGTTGGGTTTATTTCCAAAGAGAGGAATTCTTACGGATCAGCAGTTTCAGCAAACTGAATCTGTCATGTTAAAATACTACCTTCCCCTATATCTCTCTATTAACAACTTCATGGCCCCAATGCTCTTTTATCTAAGTGACAGAAAACAAGGACAACGTGTCTAGCAAACACAAAACAAGAATATGACATTTGTATAAAAATACACATTATAATAATATGTATTTTTTAATAACATTAGTAGTAATGTGTGAAGGCAATACTGGAAGCAATCCAACCTGAACAGGTCTAAGCTTATGTAGATCTTCTACAACAAGATTTTGTTAAATTGCATGCAACGTTCTTTCAAATATCTGCCTCTACCCAAACACTACTGACAAGCTCCAGAACTATGGTGCCTGCACATATCTTTCCTCTGCAGGCCAGGTGATTAAGAACCCAGGTGGCTGTAGCTGGCAATATTAGACACTTCCTAGTAGTCCTAGTAGAATGCTTACATGTTCCTATTGGTCTATTACCATGCTGTGCATCCTCACTCGCCAGTAGAAACATGCAGGAGTTGTGAGAGGGTAAAGCCAGCACTAAATACTCCTTAACCTTGCCTCCATATTGGTCCTTGAATCTAATTTGCAAAGAATAGGGGGCTCATGGGGTGCGAGTATTGGGTCAAGTTTATCTTTTAAAGAAAAAGTCCCAATTTGCATATAATTTCAGTTGCCTATATCTGTGGATCTACTGATTGATTTAATGTGTAGTTTTCGGTGGAGGTAACCTCAGTTTATGCACTTTTTCATTTTATAGTTTGAATTTCCAGGCATGTCTTTAACTACCACAGATTTTGATGCAGAAAAAAAAGACAGTTTGACATAAGAGCTAGATTCAACTAAGTCAATTTGAGTTAGATGTGGGTGTTAGATCTGATACAGTTTTGGCACTTAACATAGTGCCAAAGTATGGTTATTAGGTTGCTCCATGGGCTTCAGATTCCCACCCACCACTGGGGGACAAATAATTAAAAACAGATAATAGAGTACAAAAGGAAAGGATCAAAAAGATGATCAGGTATGGTAAAATCCTTCTTTATTAATAGTCAATAGCCAAAATGTTTTGTAAGTTACACAAATCCCTCTTTTTCTAATGTAACATTAGAAACACCAACCACCTTTCATTTTGCCGTCCACCACTAACTCTGGTAAATGATCTTTCAAACTGACACTATCTGGCAGTAACTACAATAACAACATTGGTAAGCAAGCTGCTGCTCCAAATCCCTGAAAGCAGGGAGATCTGTGTAATCCTCAAATAAGAGTTGGCTATTGACTCTAAATAAACAATGATTTTACCACACCTGTTTTTCTTTTCTATTTCTTTGGCACTCCATTACCTCTTGCACTATATGTCAGTTCCATAACCTGATAAGCTAATATTTTTAGAATAGTAAAAGGAACCAGCCAGATACAGGATTTGACTAACTGATTATGGGGTTGAATGTAATGTCTGCAATGTAATGTTTCTCTATACACCTAACCTACATTAATATACAGTTTCTATCATTTAGTAACGTAAAATATCTTTGCATCAGAAGTGCTGGGAGATGCCCATATAATACTTTTACACAGAGAAGACAAAACAGATTCCTATCACATGTGCATTAGATAAGCCAAAAACTGATTAAGATCTCATGTGCATGAGAAAAAACATAAAACAGATTAAAATCTCATGTTTTTAATGTAAAACAAACATGTAATTTACCTGCTGAACTGTTCATCATATTGTAGGGGGATGATTGTGGAGTCATCATGGCAGCATTGCTATTCAAGGATTGGCTGTACGGAGAATTGGATCCCATAAGGCCACTCTGGTTCATCCCAGGAAACCCGCTTTGTCTAAGCAAGAAGACAACAAGCAAATATTTAGCATTTATATCGAAATACAACATTCAGCTACATGAATGGTGGGGGTGAATGTGTTTAGGCAACATATATGCTTGTGTTAAAGCCTGACTGTATCTGAACCAACATCTCATCACCTGAATAATTCTAGTCATTTTGATTAGAACTTTTGTATTTGATATTACTTTTGTAAAACAAGTTGTAGGGTAGCTACATTTCTCACAAATAATCACAAAATACATTATATTAAGACAAAATACTGCCCTTAGAATCAAACTGATGGAAGGTGTTATTCATATATCTGGGTGGTTCAGCATCTGTCACAGAACATTTAACAAATGGCGCTGCAAGGAAAAGTGTTTGCAATGCCTGTCAAAGCACGGCATGGTGAACAGTAAAGTGGGTTTAGAAACATATAGCTTAGTTAATTAGAAAACAAGAAAATAACACAAACATTTTCTTTGTAGTGCAATATATCAGCTGTTTTCCAAGACGAGTGTCTATGAAACGTTAAGAGGCATCAAGGTAAAAGCTGCTTGGATTCTTGTTAATATTGAAAACAGCTTTGGCTCACAAAAGAAGATTGCTAATAAGCAACATGCAATACTTCCAAGACATAGCAGACCCATCCTTGAATTTAGCTGTATAAGTCACTGTTGCTGGATTTGCTTAATGTGATCAAAATGTAAAAGTCAATCCATCACACACAAAGCAAGATCACAGTGCCGTACAGCAGCAAGAAATAATGTAGAGATAACTTTTTACCCTTATATTCATGCTGAAATGTAATTGGCAGTGGTACATTGGAGGTTTTGACACCTATTTACAAAAATGTTTTCATAAAAGCAAGCAACAACCCTTTCCTGCATGTCCCGATAGCATCCAAGGCAAGGAATATGCAAACATCAGCTTACTATAGGTGCACCCTGTATTCCACAACACAATGCCCTTCTAAAGGATAATGTGACAGGCACATTGTGTTGTGATAAATGGGGTGGGGTGGCTGGGGCCACAACTTCGACTATAGCACACAGCCAGCTATGGTACATAAAAAAAATGTGTGGGCTCCCACGGCATCCAGGTGAGAAAATAGGAAGAACGGAATACATGCATGAGGCATTTTATTGGACTTGTGATTAGTGACTTCTACCAGTTTAGTAACCTTTTCCTAATGACTACTTCACTTTCCTACACTGTCCTGGTTTTGAAAGCTGCAAAGAATAAATAGATCATCGTTTGTGGAAACTGCACATAATTATGTTAAGGGCCGTAGAAGGTAAAACATTTAGGGCTCCTGGACACATTTACAGATCAATGTGTAGCATTTCGTACATTGCATTTTGTTGCTGTAAGGCAGCCTACTAATTAAGGATGGACTGCCAATACACCCCAATGTGGGATTGAATGGACCTGCGCCATTTTTGTAATGCACCGCACCACCAAAATATGACATATGCATTGCAGTGTGCTGTAGAGCAAGTCTGCAGCCATCTAATCTTCCTGGGGATTCCAGTCTAAATTAATGGCACCATAATGCAGAGTGGTATGCATTAACAGTAATGGGTGTTAAAACATATGTTTTACTGCATGTTACTGCAACACATAGGTGTGAAACCAGCTTTAAACATGGACACAGACTCTAAAGAAACATGTTATTTATCCAATTACAAACTGCAAGCATGATTGAATGGGCAAATTAGTCAAATATGGATACATAGTCATCCAAAATGAATAGAATATTAATTTCGGGCTTCCATGTAGTCATTAAACAGCCGCATTAGTGGACCTATAAGCCTAGTCACAGCGTCACAAATTATTTGCCTGGCTCCGCCAATTGTCCTAAAATGGGGAAGAGTCCTCTGATTTTTGGGATATGTGATGAAAATAGACGCGTCTCCCTTTACAGAAATTTCAGGCAAGGTTTATGAACTTGTAAGTTATAGGTCAGTCTAAGGCTATCAACTGAAAGAGTTTGCAAAAATCGGTTTTGATTTTCAGGGACGTATTTATAAAAAAAACTATATTTGTTTTATCTATACACAATGTTATAACAAGCATTGATGCTAGAGGTTTCACATGCATCTATTCTACAGTAGCTTTAATACATATTCTTGTGCATCTTATATTTGTGCTTATGCACATTCTTTTACGCATTTTTAAAAGTTGGAAAAAAAACATTTGAACATTTTTTCATGTTCTGCTGCACTAAAATGCATAATAGTTTAACACTGGGGGATATGTCGTGCTTTACAAAAATACCAAAAAATGTAAATCTGCATGTATGCTAAATGGTTATAGCCTCTGGCTCATTCTCAGGTATGGCACAGAATGTAACATAAAAAACATTTTTACATCTGTTGGTATTAGAGAGATTTAGAGAGCATGTGCAGGAGGTAAATCATCAGTAGCTGCCCAATGGCAGAGGGGGGAGACACCAGACCAATAAAAAGACTGGCTGAAGATGTCAACAGTCACAGCAGAGCTTAGATGTTGCATTGCTGGAGGAGGACACATTGAAAGGTAAGTGAAATAATAAACATTTTATGCAGCTGTGCATTAGGGTGGCATTGTAAATAAATGGCACCGCAACCCAGTGCACAAACTGCCATGTGCTAATGAGCATTTACTTAATGAGCATTGCTGTAATGCAGTATATGGCGTGTTAGGGCAATGTGTAAGTCTTGAGAGGGCCTAAAGTCACTGCAAATTCAAAAAGCTGATCTGGCAGTGTTACAGTTCATCCCAACCCCTGTCACTGTTGCTAGCAGCTCTATCTACATGCAAATGTGAAGAAAAATATAAAGCGATGTGAAATAAAATAGGGAACTCCTATAGTAAGTATTATCACTACTAACTGCATGTTGGAATCAGAATACAACTTACTTCCACAATAATTGTCTTCTATTGCCGTTTAGAAGTGATAGGGATTCTTTAATGGTGGCAAGTAAGTTCGTACAAAGTGTCATCTATCAGATGAGGCTTTGTGACAAGGAGAAATTAAAACTGCACAGCAGTTTTCTTTTCAGACTTGATGCAAGAGATAACGGCTAGAAGAAAAGAATTGTACATTCCACAGTTCTAAATATTTGTTTGGATGGTATGGGAATACATTAGAGCACAGAGTGTACAAAGAGTTTGTTTTCTCTCAGTAAAAGCATTCCTGGAGCTCAATGATGTTCTGTGTGACCTTCGCAACGGAATTCTCCTAATTGTAAAAATACACTAAATAATGTCACCGATACAGGTTTTGTTACAGTATTTTAAAAGCCCAAACATAAATGTATGTAAATGTATGAATTAAATTATCTATATGGAAGGCAACAGTCACTAAGGGCATACAAAGAAGCTTTTAGATTCAATAAGGATAAAAATGGGGCGACTGCTGGTAATAGGAAAAATTACCTAAAGCTCAACTGAACAAGCAATAAGCTAAATACATTGTTGAAATAGGTTTATAAGAGGGACTTTTTTCCCTGGCAAGTGAATTGTCATTTTGTTTAACCTGTCCTGGCTTTTACAGAGCACTACCAGGTAGCACATGTTGGTGACCTTCCAGTTCTCTACTGCAGATAATCAATACAGCTTGGTCACCTTGTAATAGGACAGTAAAAGGTGCAGCAGCAGAATTAGAAGACATCTTTCCTTCTGTCAGCACATGTGCAAGCAGCACAGCCTGCTCCATGACTCCATGCTGCTTTCTTTATCCAGCACAATTCTGCTTTCAGCTGTCTGGGTTCTGCCATAGTCTTTCTATAAGGTAGTTTAATTTATCATCAGTTTTACATTGAATACAACACATTGGGTCTAGTACACAATATAAAAATTAAAGCCACATTCTGGGCAGAATGAGAATTTAAACACCACACTAGGTGTGTAAAAAGAGAATGAGAATTGAAAACACCACACTGGGTGTGTAAAAATCATTAAAAAGCTGAGTGCCATGTGCAGAGGGCGACTGCAAAGTATATAAATCTTACCTTGCAGCACACTTTCCCTTTCACACAATGCCCAGAGAGAGAGTTGCGACCCAAGCTGTTGCATCACCTGTCCCTTTCCACTATCTTCATTCACAAAATGTCTTGTATTTTTTTTAAAGAATACAAGATATTCTGTCACAGGAGGGGTGGGTATGTGACATCATCTCTCCTCTTCCAATCACAGAATGCTTCGTTCTTTAAAAAAAAGACAAGACATTTTGTGAATGGAGGAGAGTGAGGAGAGAAAGGTAACGAGACTGGATCGCTATTCAGCTTGGGTCACATCGCTCCCTTTCTTTAGTGCCCAGAAGCTGGGCATTCTGTGCGGCAGACGGAATGCTGCAAGTTATGTTTTTTCTACTTTGCCGCTGCACTCTGCATATAACAGGGGTCCCTGGCGTGACTACGGACGGAGTGCGGAGTGGCTAACCATAGCCACCTTCCTCATCCAAGTCCCTCAAGCATCGGTCCTATTCCAGACACTCATTGTGTATGGTAAGTACCGGATGCCCACTCGGGGTGGGGTTATCTACCTACGGGGGTTAATTGCCTTAATGTTTTTTCTATTCTATGTACTGTTTAATGATGGATATGCCTTATTGTGATTATATACAAAGAGAACAATTTCCATTGTTAGATTAGCCTGTTGGTCCCCCGAAGAAGCTCATTGTGAAACGCGTCGGGACGAAGCATGTTAGATTTCTCTATCTGGATGTTTCATCTATGAACTGTTTGGAATCATGGCTGTTTAACTAGAACTATTTGGTTTGAGATTGTGCTCATTGTATATGCTTTTCGAACTACATTGATGGTATTGTATATTTGCATCAATTAAATTAGTTTTATCATATTTATTTTTATGTACAATACATTTTGATACATTCTATCTATGCATTGGTCTCATACCTCTCTAAAAACCCTTATTTCTTCATATGTTTTTCATGTTCAATACTTTATTAGGGTGAGTGGTGAACATAGGGAGCCAATGTCGAGGCTATTCACAAGTTTTTCTTTGCTCTGCATATAACACCCAGCTTTTCAATGATAATTAACACGCCCAAAGCGGTGTGTGAATTATAATTTTGCTCAGTATGTGGGTTTAATCACAGTGTCCATCTAATATATTTTGGAGTATTATCATTCATTAAATTCCATTTGGCTAGTCTGAAAACAGATGATTTTTTTGTGCTGGGCCTCTACAGGTTTTTTTTTAATCAGTTGTTACATTTTAGTAACTTTGTTGCATTTTTCTAAATACATAATTACATAATTCTGAACAATTTCTTAATACATAATTGCATTCTTTTAATTATTATCTGATGGAGGTTCAGCCATTTGTATTCAGATAGGTTAATCAATTTCCATCTAATCATCCACTACTGCATGTATGATCATGTTGGAGCATTACACTGTAAGCATCGGAATGGTCCACTGCTTTCTGGAAAGCCCTTATGAAATATATTGGCGCTAAGTCAATTAATAAAATGTGCGAAACATAATATTGTTACAAAATAATGATATGGAGGGGGGAGTGCGCACAGTTCCTCGAGCTCACATTAATACACATTTGATTTGAAAGCTGCATGCTTATTGAATGTACTCACATCTCTTTGTGTGTGATTTTGATGAGCATTTGAACAGACATGTAGAATGGATATGAAGAGTAGAGTTTTGACATAAGTTCACTTTGATCTTACAAGGGCACTAGTTCCTGTGTCAAGGATTTGTGTTTCATGTTTTAGCTCTCACAATAAGGGAAATGCAAGAATATTTTTCTTCCTGTTCGAAGATGTTTATTTTCTTAGTAAATATGTATATTTCCTTTAAAGTGCAACTCCAGCCAAACATCTAAATAAAGTGCCGAAGTACATTTGTGTTAACTTTTTCACCTGACAAAATATTTGAAATTTTGTCCAGACCTTTTTGTGAATTACGCACTTGTCATTCCACAGCCAGCATACAAACACCACTGCTAAAAAAAAAAAGAATTCCAGGCAGTAATAAATGATCCCCCTTCCCTTAGCTGATGAAGAATATATTGTTTGGTTTGAAGAATATATGAGGTTGGCAAGAGGGGTGGTGACAAAATTGGTTAGAGACTGGTGAGAAGAGCAGCTGCGGGGTGATGGTCATCACAACTGGAACTGGCAGGGAGGAAGACTCTGGGACCGTGGTATAAAGTATTACATTGTGTTCAATCATTTCCTAGAAAAAATATCACCATATTCTTCCTCTGCTGTCAAAGTAGGGACAATTTCGTTACTGCTATAATTGCCTGCTTCTGACAGAAGCCAAAACACCTCCACCTCCCACTGCTTATACTTATATCAAATTGATAGATTTGTGCAAAGCAACAGGACTTGACTAATAGTAACTGCAGTTATGACAAGGCTGCCACTTATGAGGTTCAGGATCTCTTCCCATTTTGCTCTTCCACTGCTACTGTGCCCATCTCTCTGCTCTCCCACCAACTCCTCTGTGTCCACTGCCCCCCCGGCTCTTCTACTGCCATTGTGCCTCTCTCCTCTCCCACTACCGCCTCTGTGTCCACGCCCCCCCCCTCCGGCTTTTCCACTGCGCCCATCTCTTTCCTCTCCCGCTGCCCCCTCTGTGTCCACTGCCATCCCCATCTGGCTCTTCCACTGCTACTGTGCCACCCCTTTCCTCTCCCACCACCTCTTTTTGAGCAAAATGGACAAAAGTTCCCTGTGGCGGAGTTTTTTTCCTTTCGTCTGGACAGAAAGGGTTGTCACTTTGACAGAGGCACCAACTATCTGTTTTAGTTTAAAAGGAGAAAAATAATATTGGAACATTTTTAAAGCAAACCTACTCTAAAGTTAATGCCATATTACTCCACTCTCCACTACCTAAAGGTTCCTAGACTTTTACGTTTTAGAAATGGGAGTATGAATAGATGTTTTTTTTACAAGTCTACACATAGTTGGCCAATAGAGATATTGGATTGTTACAATTTTACGAAGGCAGAAATAAAAAAGGATGAACGGCACCTCTGGGCCTTGGCAAATAGTGCCATTAAAAGATAGTAGATCTGCAGGCTACTGGCCCTTTTGGTGCAGGGGAAAATGGCACATTTGGAGGAACGCTTTGTCAAATGGGTACATTTTAGGTAGATGGAGCATACATTTTTACATTCACTAAATATGGTTAAATGTTTTCCTAACTGGTTAATCTTAACTTACCAACAAGAAAGATGTAGGTAGGTAAAGCCAACACACCTTTCAACTATGGAGCAAGGGTCCAGTCTGTGCCCAGTGTAAAAAAACATCAAGCTGACTGTAGATGGCCTAATAGCCTTTACCTTTGGCATGCTGGTGTGTAATTTTCCTTCTGGTCTCCTCAGACAACTCTCTGCTTTGCTTTTCCTCTTCTATGTTCAGTGTGGTGCAAACAATGATACCAAACAGCAGAATTACTACACTTTTAGGGCTTGTTCACACCATGTCAGCTGAGCTGCATTTTTCTGCACATTTCTAACAAATTTATGTTGTGAACAGGGCAAATAGAAAACAACTGTGTTCTATATGCCCTGATCATACTATACATGTGAGGTGGTGTGTAGAAAAATGCAGCTCAGTGAACATAGTGTGTAGCCCTTAACCCCTTCACTGCCAAGCCCTCCGGGAACACTTTTAACCTCGGCTAGCCACACCATTTTTGCAGTTTTTCCCAATGTTTTTATTTTCTACTGCTGCGTTGCTTGCATTTGTAAAAAAACCATCCAAACCATATATTTTCTGAAAGCTCAGGCCTAGTAGAATAAAAGATGGTGCTAATAATTTTGTGGGTCCTGCGATAATTGCGCACAATGTTTAGGTCTCTGGCGGGGCAGATATATAGAGGTTGTTTTCCCTTTTTAGCATGTAGGAAGAAGGGGTATTCTGAACCAATACAAGGAGCAGCGATTACACAAAAGAGATTTGGCCAAGGCCTTAAGAAGTGTCCAATAAAGCGTTTTCATTGGCTGTGAAGGAGGACACTTCATGTAAATAGTCAAGGTGGTCTAAACTGTGTCTCCTACCAAATACCCTCACCCTACTGGGTGTCATTAGTATTGTCCAAATATATACACTCCTAAGAGTCTAAAAATTAAATAGCAGTCATGGATATAATGATTTGAGAGAAATGTGTGGGAATGGTCCACTGTCTGGCAAATATAAATAGCAACAAGATGTTCAGACTTCCAGTACCAGTGGTAGTCAAACCCACAAAAGTCTCACTACACGTATATGAAAAATGATCACAATTTTATTGTACTTCATAATTAAATCAAAATAAGACAAACATGGCATAACTCCCCCTAAAAACATTTAAAAATATCCCCAGCATGCCTGTGGAGCCACTATGTACCATCCAATTATTACTAATATTTCCAGGATAATATATATCCTGGTGCTGCAAATGCCATATAATTTGTTTGTAAACAGGGAAAGACTTGAAGTCATATTGGAAAAGGTGAAACAACTGATATGTTTGCAAATTGTGATTGTAGAGCATATTTAATGTAGGACTAAAGGGGTTGTAAATCCAGGAAACAATCAATTAACTCTTGTGGGCATGTGACTCAAATAGCTCGGTATTGATGACTCGGGCATTGATATATGTTACATTCACTGCTCATTTGCGGATGAAAAGTCCAGTGCTGTATGCAATTCCTGAATTCAGTTGTAAACAACGCATGCAGACCAACATGTGTATTTGGGTCATATATAGACTTCCAGTGAGTCCTTAATATTGTTATCAATAGGGCACAGTCCCTTCTATATATTCACATATGCATGTATCTCAAGATGGGATCCGTTGGACCAATCCTGTTGTGTCATGACACCACCTTGTCATATGTATTCAAACTGGTGATTTACAGTATGTCACAGATCCTGAGGGGCTCAAGTTTCCTGCCCCCTAGTGTGCATCCAATATTTTAAGGCGCTATATGATATCACACTTCACAGAAGAAATCTGTTTTGTAACACATTGTATTCAACATGCATCTATAGAAGCTTACTGTTCCACATGCGTTGGGATCATACATGTTGCATGTCCTACATGTTGCATGTCAAAGTTTGGAGAAAATGTTAACTTTGGAGGTACTGAAAAAATTATTTTTATTTTCGTATGGGAGCAGAGAGGTTGATTTGGACACAGTCATGCACAAAGTCTCAAGAATCCAGGCCATTGTGTATGAAAGGATAAATACAATTTGAGAGGTCAAAAAAGCAGAAAGACATCAAAATCATAACTTTCAACTTAAGTGCCACATTGGCATGACAACCAAAGAGCCATTCATAAAGCCTACTTTACTGTCCCATCTTATTGTTCTTCCCTTAGAGGCCTTTAGAAATTCTCCTAAGGGAGTTAACTGCATTGACCTGAAGTTATGCTTTTTATTCTTTTTCACTAACACAGAATATAGCTCTCTAGTGAGGGAAAAGAAACATGAAAAAAGGTTTGAAGCTGTTGTTTGCAATATTACACCATAATCTAAGGAATGACTAGGGAGTCGGCTAGAAACAATAAGGAACAATAGTCCCATAGCTCACTGACAGTAAGTACACATTTACTTGCACATTTTAACTTGTTTCCTAACATATTTACATTTCTATATTTAGCAGAATTCTAAATAACAGGTAAAATAAAAATCCAGTTTACCATTACCACACATAAAATACGTTTCTATTGACTACTCAAAAAGCAAACAAATAAACAGTTTGTGTGTCAGTTGTAAATAAATCAAGATGGGAAGTCTGATATCTATAACATTCATAATCTTAATAATTTCAGTTTTGACATTGTCAGGTATCTGTGTTTTAAGTTTCCCAAAAAGACCCTCATGACTTTTCTATCACAATTTTAAGATCTGATCTGATTTAACAGCCTTTTCTATATGTAAAAAGGGTAATTTTAGGTGTAAACATTAGTTTAGCTTTTTGCCAGCCAGAAGCATTTGAAAATCTAGTTTTTGCACATTTCACAATGCTTCTTCACTCTTACTAAAATAATGTAAAATATAGATATTTGATTACACTACAAAAAATATATAATCTTTTAATGTTTATCAGGTGTAATCCCAATGAGGGCATATTACCAACAATAAATTAAAAATTATTTAATATTTTTAAATTACACTTCATTTTTTATTTCTAAGTCATATCCCGTTAGGGGTATATCATTACTATTTTTTTTAAAGTTGTTTTTCATTTTGTATGTTTAAAATATGTTCGATAAAGTGTCCATTTATGTGAAGTTAGGTGTAATTAAAAAAAAAGTTATATTTCTTTAGTTTTTACACAGTAAGTGACTTCCTGTCGTGGAGTGACAATCCTTACAGAATGTTTGACTCTGCAAGAAGCATATTGCTAGGAATACTGCTTGGCTGTGTGCTGACATGTTTCAGACTAAATTGCTGCACCGCTTCCAGCTCCTGTATTGCCTTCTGTTACGACATGCAGACTCAGGTGGGTGCAGGAGAGCTGTGCTTTCTAAAGGCATACAAAGAGTGAGCTAAAAAAGATTTAAAAAATAGCAAAGCACATTCCTTTCCTAGAGCAAAACTATGGAAGTGACTTTTTAAATAGAGTTTAAAAATACTATACAAAATGAAAAGCAAATCAGCTAGACGCAGTGGTTCTCAACCTTCAGACCTAACGTGTATTTAAACAGGTGAATGGAAAAAAAGGCCAAAATGGCTCTGGCAGCAAAAGTGTTAGAGTATTTTCTGTCACATTATGATCATGTGATTTGCATGGTGAAATAGTTGTCTTGCAGGATGTTGTACAAAAAGATTAATTTGGCTGTAAAAAACAAGAGATTCTTAAAAGGCATGCCAGGACTGCTTTGAAGTACATCTGTGCCCAGGCTCTAGACATTAAGCTATTTACATATTCCTAAGCAGTAAAATAGCTTTAAAACAAACCAGCTGTGACCTCTCTAGCTGCTTTTAATGTGAAGTTGTTTGTTCTCAAAGAAACCAACTGAAACCTGACTTTTCAGTCTTTAACACCTAGGAAACACAATCTAATTGATTACATTAGAGGGTTGGCAGGCCAAGATCTGCTCTCCTAGGAAAAAAGCCAAGGGGGTTGATTTACTAACCTTATAAACACACCACGAACATGTATACACCTCTGTAGTGTGTTCCCTCCCAGCATGATCTATGGGTGGAATCTAAACACCTTTGTAGTGTGTACACACCCAGCAGGTGTGTTGTGCAAAGCCTTGCATGAATTGCAAGGTGATGTTGTGTAAATTAGCTCTATGTTGTTTTGCTTGCGTTGATGAATGCAGGAATGTAAATGCATGAGCTAACCATTTTTGTCTAAACTGTGAAGCAGCATTATATATGCATCATGTGCATGATTTTTCCATATATGGCATTAGTGGAAATATGCTTTTAGAGACTTTTTGGTTTATAAATACGTTTTGCTGTGTGAAAATCAGACGCACCTGGTGCGTGCATGTGTTTAGGTTAGTAAATCACCCCCAAGATATCAGTTCCTATATTGTGACCTTTGAAAATGAATTCCTCCGCAATGTTTATAGATACAGATATGAATGAGAGCTTAGTGTGCATAATCTGGGTGCAGATTCAGTTTAAAGGAGAATTATGGGGTGATTGGAAAGTTCCTGACTGGAGGAACGGACGGGGGCAGGCACAGCTGGCTCTATCTCTAGAGAGTCAGCTGTCAATCAGCCATCGGAGTGGATCTCCACAGTATTGTCGGGATCCGTCCTAGCTGTGTTGCGGCTCTGCGCTGTCAGCATATAGCAGACAGTAGCCCACTATATTCTGAATTTTGGGTCACCTGAGGACATTGGCAAATGTCTTCCTGTGACCCTGAAGAGAACTATGGCAAAAAAAGGTTAGGTCATGGTTCTCTTTTAAGTGGTATGGCTTTGTGGGATTTTTAGCAATTTACCAATCAGCAGATTTGTATTTGGCACACTTCTGGGAGTGGCTGATGCCTTGCCTCCCACTGTGCACTGTGGTTACTTCCATAAGTTTTTAAGTCACTACTGTGTCCTTTAGTGCAAAGGGGCTTGTAGAAGGATCCAGAGTGCAGCGGGGAACCATTGTCCTTTAGTGACAAAGGGGCAGGTAGAAGGATCCAAAGTGCAGCGGGATTTTCTTTGCAGAAATGACTTGGGTTTTTTCTATAGCAACAAAGCCGCGTTAAGGTAAATACTGATAAACTTCTCATGTCATATTTTTTACTTCATGGTATTGCTTCTACGTCTATTTTAAACAAAATATATGTAAGTTAAAGGATTTTATTACTGTATTACAGAATGAAAATAAATTAAAAAAATAATTGGCTTTAGTTCCACTTTAAAATGTCACTAATATGTGTGATGGGTGCATCTGTAGTTTAGTATAACACTATATCTGTATATATCTGTATATTTAACCCATTAAGGACCAAGGCCTTTAAAAAAATTTTTTGCTTACATATTATAATCCACATTTTAGACCTGAAAATTACTTGAAACCCCAGAACATTATATATTTTGTGAAAGCCAAAACCGTGTAGAATAAAATGGTGGCAGTTGCACATTAGCGCAACTTATTATCACACACAAAAATTTAGTGAAAAATGCACTTAAGTTAAATTTAGTGCCCCTAAGTACTATATAAAACCCTTTTTTAAAATAAAATATAAAAGATGAGGTTACCACGAGTAAATAGATAACCAACATGCCCAGGTTAAAAATTGTGTGAGTCTGTGAAACTATGACAAAATGCAGTACCTCAAAAAGTCGAGACTACGCTTTAAAAGCCCCTACAGGTCATCAGTTTAGAGATACGCGTAACTATTGGCCCGAGAATTATTGCTGAAACTCTGGCGTGTATGGCAATACCCAACATGTGTAGCGCAATGGTCGTTTTCATACGTAGGCGCACCCGACGCGTGTTTACGTGAAGACACCTGTGCTTGCGGGGGACTTTAATTTTTTTTCTATTATATTATTATTATTATATTTTTTTATATTATATTTTTAAAACTGTTTTTTTAAACTTTAATTGCTATCACATAGGGGGGGAGGCTTAAAAGCCCTCCATGTGATAGCATATTGGTGGTGGCAGGTACTCTTTAAGGTGATACTGGGGGTCCAAAAGATCACCTTTACATTCTATATAAGAAGTGCAAATCACACATCAATAGCTTATTGCTTGGCTTTAGGAGCTGAGCAATTATAGCTCAGGGACCAGAAGTGATGCAATACATGTTGCTCCCAGATCCATAGAACGGGGGAGGAGATCGGTGAACAGATCTTTGCCGCTCTCCTCCCCAGCTTCCTGCCGACACCCGAGATGCGGGACATGTCGGGAGGCCACTTTACAGCTGAGTCACCAGAATCACTTCTACTGTAAAGTTGGCCGCTGGCTCTACAGACATGAACAGAGTCCCGGAGTCTGTTTAACCCCTTAAGGACCCATGATGAAATTATACCGTCTTGGGTCTTGAAGGGGATAACACTGTATCTATATGGGTCGGTATAAAGCAATCTCCACTGTTTTGGGGTCCTGAACAAATATTCAATTGTATATCATGTTTTGGTGGAATAAAATTATTATAATTAGCTAATACACACATGCAGGAAAAATATATATATACATAGTGTTAAAATTTGTTAATTTATTTAACACGCTAATATTCTATTTCATAGACATTACTGGCGACCTTAATTCATCTGCATATTTAAAGGCTATCTGTACATTTCTTGACAGCTAGCAACCCTGCCTAAATGTCACAGATATCAAAGAAATGTATGAAAAAATAATATTATAAAGTAGGTTACACCAAGTTTGCCAATGAATTCTCAGAAAATGAAAGTGTTAACATTCACTGAAATACATGATCATCAAAGAACAGGGGGACTGTTCTGGTGGGAGTTGAAGGAAATGTCTAGTTCATGGCTAGCAAATTTCACACAGCAAGTATAACAAAACTCTTGGAAAATAAACACATAAATTCCTTTGCTACAAAAGCGAAATGAAAAGCCTGACCTGGCACAACACAGTCATAAGAGTTTTAGATGGCTACAAAATGTGTCCTTGCATAACCACAAGATTGTCCTGCTCTGCAGAATATAAAAAGGTAAATGCAATAGCACTGAGGCACCAGGCTTTATCACGTCATTAAATGAGATTTCTAGCTGTAATAAAAGCATGCCTAAAACCTTGCAGATGGCTGTCTTGCGAGGTTCACTACCAAGTGACATTTTGCTGACCAGAGAAGGTCACAAATAAAAAGAACAAGTGCTTGCTTAATGGTCTATGTTCTAGATTAGAAGTGTTTTGGTGTGTTAAAAAACAAACAAACTGAAACTACATATTGTTTTCTACTGAGAGATCCCTATAATACAGCATAAAACAATGCATGTTTGAATTAAAATTTGCCTTGAAAACTCAACTCTGCTCTTCTATATCCTAATGTATCTTAAATGCACAGCTCAGGAGAATTCTGTTCATTGCTGTCCACATTAATCTTCCCAAAAACATCCAACATATGACAGAAACTAAAAACAGAACTTACAGCTATTAGCTGTTTTGGAATGCAAGCAAAGGTAAAGCAGTGATATCTGCCATCTGCACTTGGTATATGGTACAACAACTGGGCACTCATGACCCCCATAGCAATAAAAACTTGAAATGAGTTCTATATCCTCACCAGTCTAGCCAATTCTTGAACAAAATCTTGCCTTGAGTTATACTTTTGTTAAGAGTTATCTTTCAGGGGTAGGTGAAGGTGATTTTAAGTGTTAGAATCAGGTTAAATTTTAGGAGACAGTTTGACTTCTTCAGTCCCCACTTGAGTTTTCCCTATATCAGCTTGCCTCCCAAAGCTGTTTTTCATTTTAGTGATGTTTTTGTTTTGCACGTACTATTTTTTTTTAGGTTTTGTGGTCTATCTTAACGCATATACATCATGTTTTTGGGACATGTCGGGCTTTTATTTGGATACATATTTTTTTTAATTACTTGGGGATCAGATCCAGATCCCTCCCATGCAACTGTGCAGCAACAGATCACGTCTAACAGTGATCTACTTCTGGCTGTAATTAGCCATTAATAAATCACTATAGCAATGATCTGTTGCTGCAGAAGGGGCTGCAGAGAGCTTTAACAACTCTGTCTTGACCTACATATTTAGAGTAACTGTCATGATGTCACTATACTCCCAATGCAAAATGACTGCAGAGGCATTCTCTTTACATTCACTTCTACAGTGTACTCTTATGGAGCAAGATGCGAAATCATCAAAAGCCCAGCAGCTGATCATTTCAGCTCCTGGGCATAATGCTGGGCCCCAGTTGTCCCAGTGCTGGTGCCGATGAGGGCCCCCACGAGCCGCTGACATCGCCCGCCATTTTAAAGTTGTGCTGGGATGAATAGTCACTATCCCAGTGCCATTTTAAAATGGTACCCGAAACTCAAGTATTTAAGTACTGTGGATAATTTAGGGGATACATTACAGTGCTTTTATATTTTGGATAGAGTGGAAATGGGTTAGAACCCCGTCATGTCTATAATGCTGCCTGTGTCCCCACTAGGAAGATTCGTTCTCTATTAGTCCTGGTAACCACTGGGACTTAAAATGCGGGGAAATAAAAAATAGTAGTCATCACAACAGGAATAAAAGCTCAGCATCAAGAACTCCCTGACGTCTTATTTTCAGCACTGAAAATCAATGTACCAAAGCAAAGGCAGTGGAAGTATCCATCTTGCTTTTGTGCAAAAAAAATATTGCTCAAGGAGGAAAAGAGAAAAAGTTGAAGCAGGTTTCAATACAAAAATTACTGTAAATGATCTTCTCCATGCCTACAATTACTGTTAAAATGGCTTTTTATACTACAGGTCCCAATTCAGTTACAATGTGCATGATATAACATGTTCTGTCCATGATTGACAACTCTTACGATATACATGTTTCATAATTACTAGTAGCAAGGTGGATCCTCCCAACAATAACAATAAGTAAACGTATGAAAATGAAAGAAATGTATGTCATTTACTGAATTAATTATATGGTCTGAGTTCAGTTTTTTTTTCTAGTTAGACAATGAAGGAAACATCAATATAAGCGCTTGAAGCAAACATAATTAATTCAACTTTTAAGGTTATGTATAGTTAAAAGCTTTTATATACATGCAGAGTTTCATACAAAACAACAATCCTATGGAAAAGACAAAAGAGGGCAAAAATACACTAATGAGTGATTCCTTAGCATATATCTTCTTGAAAGCATTTCTGAGGCTGTGAATTGCCTGCCTCTCCAATCATGAAGAGATTGAAAACAAAATGGTCTGAAAAGGCTTTGCCGGCAGAAAAACATCAAATTAATTCTAAATATAATGAAGCAACATACAGAACAAGTACCAGAGATAGGATTACGCATGACAAGACAGTCAAGATCTAAAATCAAATGAGAGATGATAAAAAATGCACATGCTTGAGTAAAAAATTTAGAGATAGTATTAGAATATGCTCAGCCCCGGGGCTGGAGGTGGCACACGTTCTCTTGGGATGGGGAGGGGGGGGGGGGTTATGTATGTTTTGTAATTCATTCCTTCCGAAAGGAAGTGCAGGTGGAGTATGTGTAGGTTGTACCTGTTAGTAACTAAGTATGCGCCCCTACTGTTGTAGGAGGAATGTTGTAATGTATTTGCATGCAAAAATTGAATAAACAGAATTTTTCAAAAAAAAAAAAGAGATAGTATTAGACATGGTTAAAACAATGAGGGCCCAAGTTACAAGTTAACTGAGATAAATGGTTTTGATGTAACTACAACCCCAATTCCAAAAAAGTTGGGATGCTGTGTAAAATCGAAATAAAAACAGAATGCTATGATTTGCAAATCTCATAAACCCATTTTGTAACTAATTAAGTGAATTGGCAACAGGTCAGTAACATGATTGGGTATAAAAAGAGCACCTTAGAGAGTCCGAGTAAATATGGGCAGAGGTTCACCAATTTGCATCTAAAAATTGTCGAACAATTTCAGAATAATGTTCCTCAATGTTCAATTGCAAATATATCATCATCTTCAGTACATAATATCATCAAAGGATTCTAAGAATCTGGGGAAATCTCTGTGCACAAGGGACAAGGCTAAAACGCAATTGACTACCCGTGATCTTCGGGCCCTCAGACGGCACTGCATTAAAAACAGGGATGGTTCTGTGATGGACATCACTACATGGGCTCAGGAATACTTCTAGAAATCACTGTCTGTGAACACAGTTTGCCGTGCCATTTCAAAAATGCGAGTTAAAGCTCTCTTATACGAGGAAGAATCCATATCTGAACATGATTTAGAAATGCTGCCATCTTTTCTGGGTCAAAGCTTATTTAAAATGGTCTGTCGCAAAGTGGAAAACTGTTCTGTGGTAAGACGAATCGAAATTTGACATTCTTTTTGGTAACTATTAGGGATGTCTCGATACCGATACAGGTCATTTTTATGAGTACTCGTGAAAATGCCCTCATTCTTCAGGCATCCTACTGGACACCTGGCAGTAGCTGTGTTTGGCAGTGCTTGTTCGGTTCTATATCTCCTCCTCCTTCCCAGCGCAGGCACAGCCATGTACAGCCCCACACCGCACATACAGCCCGGAGTTGCCACCTGCCTTTTTAACTCTCCACCCACCATTTCAGACCAGCACCCGTCCGATAAGCATAGCCACTGCTCGCAGAGCCCTGGAGAGATCCACATGCCACCCTGGTGAGATAAGCACGCAGCCTGGTGAGACCTGTATTTAGCTCTGGTGGCATGTGTATTCATAGTCACATAGGTTGAAAAAAAGACACAAACCTAACTCGACCTCACCTATTCAGATCTAGTGACATGTACATTTAGCTCCGGTGACATCTGTATTTAGCCCTGGTGAGATCTGTATTTAGCTTTGGTGAGATCTGCATGCAGCCCTGGTGAGAAACTGCCCTAAAATCATCAGTCTGTATTGTTTTGGAAAAAATGTCACATGTCCCTTTAAGAAAAAGTATTGGTATCGATAATTGGTATTGGTAAGTACCTGAGGGAAAGTACTTGTACTTGATCTTCAAAAAGTGGTATCAGGACATCCCTAGTAACTATTGGTGCCGTGCCCTCCGGGCTAAACAGAAGAGAGACCTTCCGGTTTGTTATCAGTGTTTAGTTCAAAAACCTACATCTCTGATGGTATGGGGGTGCATTAGTGAGTATGGAATAGGCAGTTTACACATCTAGAAAGGCACCATCAATGCTAAAATATATATCCGGGTTTTAAAGCACCATATGCTCCCATCCAGACGTCTTTCTTCAGGGAAGGTGTTGCATACTGCAGCAGGACAATGCTAAACCACACTAGATGCATTCATAGTAGAAGAGTCCGGGTGCTTAACTGGTCTGCCTGCAGTCCAGACCTTTCACCAATTGAAAATAATTGGTGTATCTTGGAATGAAAAATATGAGCAAGAAGACCTGGGACTATTGAGCAGATAGAGTCCTACATCAGGCAAAAATGGGATAACATTCCTTAAAGAATGTTGTTAAAAGAAGAGTGGCTCCTACACTGCGGTAAACATGGCCATGTCCTAACGTTTTTGAGACATGTTGCTTCAATTTCAATATTATTATTATTTTTTTAAATGGTACATTTTTCCTGTTTAAACATTTGATATGTTTTTTATTGTGAATACAATATAGGTTTATGAGTCTGTGAGGGTTCTCATTCATCCAAGTCATGATATATCTGTAAAAAATAAGTCAAGGCAACTGGACTTGCTGTATTTTTCTTGAAGACGTTTCACTGGTCATCCAACCAAATCTCTCAATTCGAAATTATTTTTTACAGATATAGGTTTATGAGATTTGCAAATCATTGCATTCTGTTATGTAGATTTTACACAGCGTCCCAACTTTTTTGGAATTGGGGCTGTATATAATATTATAATAATACTTCAAAACTCAGTTTCAATATGATGCTCATACCTTAGTATTACAATAGTTTTAGGGGTAACCAAAAAAGGGAATTTGCGTACAAATTCTGCATAAAAAACTGCATTAGAAATCAGCAGTTTCATGAAAAAGCAAATGCCCAGAATGGGCAAAGCAACAGGTTTGCATTAATCCCTAGTAGCAGAAAATTACCCTTTCTATGCTCCCCTGCTGCTGGTAAATGGCCAGGAGCCAAAGGAAAAAAAAACAAAAAAAAACCCCATACTTCTGGGTATGGAGGAGCATGTGATAGCATTGGGCTAATTGGCACTCTCACACAGGGAATGCATTGCTCTGTTTTAGCTAGGACTCCAGTGACTTGTAGCTTACACAGGACTCTCCGTTTGCGCCCAGATGCAGAATGGAGTTAAAGGTAAGTTTGTGCATCTGTGGGGTCTGCATGGAAGTAAACCTGTTGGCCCCACCAGCTCCTGTCTTTAAATCTTACCATTAAAGAACAGAATGGAGGTTTGTAGAAGGCAGAGCCAAGCTCCTGTGTTGCAAGAAAAATCCAGATGAGTACACATCTGTTGCCTACATCTCCCGATCTACTGATTTAGGATTCACTGAAGGCAACATCTGGTTATGCACTTGTTTCTGTACAGCTCAGTTTACATTGCCAAGGTGTGTGGCAGGTTTAAAGCAGCCCTAACAGACTACTAATTCTTAGCAATTGCCCGCATCTCAGATGGTCCCAGAAGTCCTCATCTTAAAGTCATAGTTAATAATATATTCATCTATCAGAACTTGGAAAATATGACTGTACATGTATGGCAGCGGTTCTCAACCTGCATAACCTCAGGACCCACTTTTGAAATTGGTCATTAGGTTGTGACCCAAGTCGCAGTAGTGTGCATTCCGGTATGGGCGATCGAACTGAGGGTGGGAGGTGAGTTTGGGGTGCCATACTAATGAATGGCATTGCAATGCACATCCCACACCAGAATGCGAGGTAGGTACAGTCCATTATTCGCACAGGACTGTGCGGTTAACGCACTGTACTAGTGTGAACAGGCCCACAACACAAAACCACAGACACAATCTCACACACTCACAGACAATCTCACACATATAAACTCCAAAAAAAGTTTTCTTATTTTTTTTGCGTTAAGATCCTCTTATTATTCCTACATTATGAGAACTGGAGTGGATCCTCAGCCTGGGGTCCAGTGTACACTGTTGTGCTGTGACAGAGCTCCATCCATATGTGCATTGTTTACACAGCTCCCTTGCATGCCCTGTAGAGGTGTCATGAACTAGAATGTGACATCACTCCGGTTGCAGTGGAAAGCACATGGCGATCCACTGAACATAGGGTTGCGACCCACTTTTGGTTCACGACCCACCAGTTGAGAACCACGGATATATGGCATATATGTTTGGGACATTTGTGAAAGTTTGTTATCCAGGGATTCCATTATGACCCAAAGAGACGTTTTTGTAAACAAGCATATGTGGGCTTTTGAGTTTGTATTAAAATCTGTTTGCTGGGGGTCCCATTTCCCTTATGTCAAGTCATCAGATAGTTTTGAAACCTTTGGTATCAGGAAAAAAAAAGAACATTCACCCTCTTCGCCCTTGACTATCTGGTGGTAAATCTGGGGTTCAGGAGT
Organism: Nanorana parkeri; assembly: GCF_000935625.1. Taxonomy (NCBI): domain Eukaryota; kingdom Metazoa; phylum Chordata; class Amphibia; order Anura; family Dicroglossidae; genus Nanorana; species Nanorana parkeri. Next base: position 112,983 of record NW_017307607.1, read on the forward strand.
GCTGCCCTCTTTCCTCCACAGGCACAATTCGTGCAACATGGGAACATGTATGTTTGTTATTGTGACTAATTGTTCAAAAGATTGCACAGTAGTGCATGACATGCATGGATCAGCTGCGTTAACTACATTGTCCTAGGTTTATAGAATAACTGGGATTAAATTAAAGGTAGTAGTTGATGTGTGTAAAAAGTGTGTGTATAGCCAATACTTTTTTTCAGATTTGAGTAGAGAAAGAAAACCCATCAATTTATTTTTTGCTCTATCCATTTCACCCAGGAGATTTCTCTTTACTTCCTGCCTTGAAAACACAACAGGATGTTAAAGAAAATGTGAGGAGAATTCCCCTTTTAGGCCATTTCACCAGACAGGTGGCGCCATTGGAATATTTACCAACGCCTCTTTTTCTGGAAGCAATGCTAAAACTTTGGATTTCCCATCATTTTCTGTCTAAGTGGCCATGGTCCTCAGGACAAATAGAGAAAGTGGATACACCCAGCAGGACACTTTGACCATACATACTGTTTAATTTGATTTTGTTCTGAATAAAAAAATATTATCAGCATTTCTTACCCCATAGGCTTAAAATGTGCATATGTAGGAAATCTACATTTAAATCAATGATAGCAAAACATGCTATGCCTTTTATCCCTTGCATAATGTGTTTCTGACTATACAGTAGTGGACACTATCAAGAAGGAAAAGGATATTAATTTAGTATGGTCACACAGCTACTAAAACAATATTGCCAGAGGAATCATATGGCAATTGAAAAGAGATAAGCTACAGTTTTTATAACACAGTAAGACAGTGAGTTTGAATCATATTCATGGGGTTACTGAATAAACACTTTTACTACCTTTCGCAAATTTTTCTAGAGCTTAAAGGAGAACTATGAGGTGAGTGCTTTTCACTCACCTCATAGTTCTAGCCGACCTGTGACAATGAGACTGTCAAAGGTCAGCTCAGTAGATCGGGAAGTGAGTGAACACATACCAGCATTCGCTCACTTCTCAAACCTGTCACGGCTCTCTGCCGTAACAGGGGAGGGGATGGATTCCCCCCTCCCCGCTCCGATCCTCCAGCGCTGACTGGCGGAATGGACAGGGGAGGGGCCGGATAAAGCTGGCTCTGCCTCTAGATAGGCAGAGCCAGCTGTCACTCACGCAGCTGGGCGGATCCAGACATAATTGTCGGGATCCGTTTCAGCTGCGGCGTCTCAGTATACCGCAAGCTGTAGCTCGCGGTATAGTGAGGTTAGGGTGACAAGAGGACGCTAGTTTGTGTTCTCCCGTTACCCTAAGGAGAACTATGGGGAAAATCCCTAACCCCATAGTTCTCCTTTAATTTGAATCTTTTAAATATTTTTGCGCACTGTACCACTCATTGACTAGGACAACTAAGAGGTAGCATAGAAAAAAAGAAATCAGTACATAAATTATATATATACACAAACAGAGGTTTGTGAGCTCTTAAAGGAGAACTATGGGGGTCAGTGTTTTTCCCCATAGTTCTCCTTAGGGTAACGGGAGGACACAAACTAGCGTCCTCCCATTACCCTAAGCTCAGTATACCGCAAGCTACAGCTCGCAGTATACTGAGACGCCGCAGATTTATGCTCACTTAAAAAAATAAATACATAGATGGAATAATCTGTAAATATCTTCCCTACTACTGCACTCTGAATACATTAAAGCTGAACTCCAGGCAAACAGCTAAATACATAGATATAATATACAGGTGAAACTCGAATAATTAGAATATCGTGCAAAGTTCATTTATTTCACTAATGCAACTTAAAAGGTGAAACTAATATATGAGATAGACTCATTACATGCAAAGCAAGATAATTCAAGCCGTGATTTGTCATAATTGTGATGATTATGGCTTACAGCTCATGAAAACCCCAAGAACCCCAAATCCACAACCTCAAAAAAGTAGATTACATGCAATCAATAAAAACAAGAATTGTACATAGAACAATATCGGACCTCTGAAAAGTACAAGCATGCATATGTACTCAGTACTTGGTTTGGGCCCCTTTTGCAGCACTTACTGCAATTACTTTTGCACGATATTCTAATTATTTGAGTTTCACCTGTATATACATGAGCTGTTTTATCTACCAAAGGATTTGCATTTCTGTCCATCCATTCCAGAGAGTTATGCAGCTCTGTCTGGGGTCTCTTCCCCACCCCAAGTCTGTGACGGCACAGTGATAGGATACACAGACTATGAGCATGATACTTCCACTGCAGCATCACTGATTGGATCCTTGTGCTGCTTCATACTCTCCCAGTCTAAGCTCTACAGTGGACTGCAAGAGGCTGATACTGAACCAAATTAGGTACTTTTCACTGCTTGCATTTAAAAAGAAAAAAAATATATGTTGTAATAATGTATACAGAGCTCCATCCATTTATGTCTTTATCTGTCTGGAGTTCATCTCTAAAAAGGATGTATTAAATACAACAGCATATATCAATGAAAGTAGTAGTAGAGAGTTGTCATGCTCCTCTCTAGTGCCTCCACCCAAAAAAATGAATCTTACGATCTTAGAGATCGATACCTAAACAAGCAACCAACTAGAAACAAACTATTTTCTTCTTCAAATCAATGTACCATGTGCAGAAATTCTACAATACAGGGTCAACATCACAACAAAGTGACAAAAGCAGAATACATGGTGTTAATCAAGCCTTCATGTCCCATAATGCTTCCCATACAACAACAAATCACAAGAGATAGCAGGTGAAATGAATAGCACTATTTTCATGAAGGATCATCATAGCCACCAATGCAGGCAGGAGGGGTATAAAGAACATGAGCCATGCAGGACTTGTGGCAATGCTTAAAAAGACATGCACTTGTCACCATCCAGGTTAGTAACGGTAAAACTTGCAAGGGTTAACACTTTCAAAGCTGCATGTTGTAATACTATTGCTGCTAGCAACCACAGTATATGACAGGGAAGACATGCCACAAATAGGCATAGAAGCAGCAAAAGTGTCAGTACACAAACAAGTAACAAAAAATATATACACAAGTAAAACAAAACAACAAAGATGAATGGCTGAGGTCCCAAAGCAAGTCCATTGCTACCTACCCGTACTGATCAGGCTGATGCATCATTGGAACCTGAGAGTTGCCATAGTTGGGATGCTGTGAGGAAAACATGGGGCGTCCACCAGCCCCAGACTGGCTGGGATAAGCAGGCAACCTAATGTATGGTGGCCTAAAGCAGGACAAAAGAACAAGCTTTGGATATGTACTATAAATCAGGAAGCCAATTAAATCCCACCATGGAAAATACCTAAATGTTAGATCTAAATGTCAAGACAATGATCATCAAAATCTAGCATTTTAGAAAATAGTAATTGAAATGCAAAAATAAACCTCATTATCTCTTTTGGACATAATACATGTGCTGTACTAAGCCACTCTGCCCTAAACAGATATGAGCAGTATTTGCAAAACATTTACACTTTTACACATTACTACACTGCAGAATGCGTACAGGAAATAGTAAGGGTGTCACTGAGTTCACACTGACGGGTACACAATTTGTAGGTACTACTTTGTGTTCCATCCCATTTTACTTTCTTCCAGGTATTCATACTGTCGACAATGATGATACTGGATGTGCTCCAACGAGACAGGATTTTGAATAAATTGTGCACTCCACTGGGAATGAGTATACAAAATGCTTTCAAAATATGTACTGTTAATACTCTCTAGGTTTTAAAGTGGAACTCCAGACAGAGCACAGGTTCAGAAATGTGGCAACATATACTTTGATTATAAAATATTATGATATCCATGTTGCCCCCCACATTGTAAAAGATTAGTAAAGCGTATGTGCAGTTGACTTGGTGACAATTATAAAAATGATTGTGATTATGCAACTTTCAGTGCAATTAGGAAATTGGGGCTACATCATAATGCCTACTCAAGAGGGGACCTATCATGATGATTGGCACTGCCTTATTAGCTCCCAGTCTGTGCACAAACCTGCCAATTACATCAACCACACGCCAGGAGATGTAATCCTGGTGTCTGAAGTACAGATGCTAAACCTCCTCCAAGCCAGCAACTTTCAAGTAGGAGCTGAAGTAAAGCATTAAGAGTGGCACTTTTTAGTCATATATAGTAAAAAGAAAATACATAATTTTTTATATATATTTTTATAT
>NW_017307607.1:117243-210699 GCF_000935625.1 Nanorana parkeri
TTTATATATATATAATTTTTAATATATAATCTCTCTATTGAGATCCACTTTAAAGCAAACCTGCAACTGCAATAAAGTTATCAATATGACATATGTAGTCCATTTCTTGTAAAACTTCTCTGGACCTGTAAAGCTTGGATGTGTAAACAACCTTCTCCTATGGCCACCGGCTCTGCCCACCCTTCTTACACCTATTAGACCTTCGCTGTAATGGGAGACCATTCTAACTAATAGTAAGGATCAGGAGACAAGAGAAAGCTAGCATGAGCTGCAGACCAGGAAATGGGCTCCATTTTAGAGGACATCGGTACTTGGCGGTCCAGTCCAGGATCCTCTAGAAGAATTTGAAAAGGATATGTGGGAGCATTCAGGTGGCTGTTTATGCACTGAGTAAAATGTAGTCACCAATTTGCTTTAGGCCCCCTTCAAACTTTCTGAAGCTGTTGCATTATGTAGCATATCAAGGGAACCCATTCATATTGAAATGGCCTTAAAAACAGACTTGACCCTTTTTTTTCCTCTTTAACACAGTGCACCACAATGCATTTGTTGCAGCCTACTGTGATGTTGCGTTGGCGTTCTAGTAATGTGTGTTAAAATACAAGTTTTGGCACACATTGCAGCTACAGAATGATGTGATGGATGCCTTAAAGTAGCAACCTACAGCTTTCAGATTGTGGAACAGGAGTCAGTACCCAAACACATTATTACTTGTAGTTTGAAGGGGTATACTTTTTATTCAGTTTTTTACAGAAATGTATCATTACTACCCATCCTCTCTCTCTCTCTCTACTGTATATATGTAGCCAAATGGGAAGGGAATCTTTTTGCTTATTCTAACTGGAAAATTCTGATACAAAAACTGCTCCGTCCATGTTTGTATTACATAAAATAAGGTAACTGTAAACAGCCTTCTACAGTTTCACCACACTCTCACTGTTTTTATACTTTCAACAAAGGGGAACGAAATATTAAAGTACGAATTGCAGTGGAAACCCAATCTACATTGACTGCTGCAATGCCCTCAGGAAGAAACTCAATAATAATCTATGAGAGAAGAGAGTCCAAGGAGAACATTTTGCTCTCAAACTGAGAACTTAAAACATAGTTTATAAGCAACAGCATAATTTATTGTGTCCTGTTTATGTGCCACAATAGACAACAATAATAGATGTATTCTCCGTGGTAAAGATATAATGAATATTATTTGCAATGACATTAATAAGTGTTTATGACTAACTATTTCCCAGCCTTGGTTGTAAAGCATTTGCAAAGGAAGGGTATAGCCAAGTGCAAAAATTAATGATTCCTCTAGTTTTTGCTGATGGCCACCATTTATCTATCGTGTTTTATTTGTACAATTGAACACATACTTTGGTAGCTGAGGCTGCAAAAAAAATCACATTACTATTCTAAAGCAAATATAGTAGAAACAAAGAATATAACAAAATATAGTCAACGTATCCGAAGGAAAAAAAAAACCTAGACATTGAATGTACAACTTGCCTACTGAGCCACTCAAAGATAATGGCTACTTATACGACTTTACATAATTGTATATTATTTGAGAACTATCATACTATTTGGTTTTCTTTTATATATTTAATGGTAAAAGAGAACACCTATCGGCATTGACACAATCTCAAAGGATTTAGGAGAATTTCTGTAATCTAACACCATGAAATTTCCAGTTATTGAATACTACAAATTATTGTCTACAGATCAGGTAAACAAACTGTAGCTGGTCATTTGCCTTGCTTTCCAGTTTAAATGACCAATATGGGGTTAATACATGGGGTTAATGATAGCATTCTGTATATAAATTAATTTTTTTAATGTTTTTATTACATATGCTTTTTATGTTTTTTTCTACATTTACATGCAGCCCAAAAAAGCACCCGTAGTAAAGCAACTTTGGCACTGTCACTCTGAGCAAGTTCATTTTTATAAATCACATACACCGAACAGCTATAACATTATGACCTGCCAAAACCAACCCTGACCCGTTGAGGCATAGACTCCGCTAGACCTTTGAAGGTATGCTGGCATCTGGCACCAAGCTGTCAGTTGCAGGTCCTATAAGTCCTATAAGTTGTGAGGTGGGGCCTCAATGAATCGGACTTGTTTTTCCAGCACCCTGACACATTTTTGCAATGTGGCAGGGTGCATTATCCTGCTAAAAGAGGCCACTGCCATCAGGAAATGTTTCCATGAAGGGTTGTACTTGGTCACAAACAATGTTTAGATAGGTGTAACTTGTCAAAATAACATCCACATAATGGTGGGACTTAATGTTTCTCACCAGAACATTGCCCAAAGCATCACACTGCCTTAGCTGGCTTGCCTTCTTCCAATAGTGCATCCTGGTGCCATCTCTTCCCCAGGTAAGCGACACATACACCTGTCCATCCACATGATGTAAAAGAAAACCTGATTCATCAGACCAGGCCACCTTTCCATTGCTCTGATGTTCAATTCTCATGATCATGCGCCTATTGTAGGTGCTTTTGGCGGTGAACACGGATCAGCATGGCCACCCTGACCAGTTTGTGGCTATGCAGCCTCATACTTAAACTGCAATGCACTGTGTGTTCAGACACTTTTCTATCATAACCAGCATTAACTTTTTCAGCAATTTGAGCTACAGTAGCTCTTTTATTGAATCGGACTACACAGCCCAGCCTTCGATCCCCACGTACACCAATGAGCTTTGGACGCCCATGACACTGTTGCTGGTTCACTAGTTTTACTTCCTTGGACCACTTTTGGTAAGTCCTGTAGACCAGGAACATCCCATAAGAGCTGCAGTTTTGGAGTTGCTCTGACCCAATCAGCTAGCCATCCCAATTGGGCCCTTGTCAAAGTCACTCAAATCCTTAGACTTGCCCATTTTTTGTTGCCAACAGGTGCCATTGTAATGAGAAAATCAATGTCATTAACTTCACCTCTCAGTGGTCATAAAGTTACTGCTGATCGGTGTATATTAAAGCACATCTATAACCAAAAACAAAAAGGTAATATATTGCAGAATACCAGTCCTTAGATGAAGTGGCTGCATTCATTTTTTTTTCTGGTCTTTACCCTTTAATTTTTGCCAGGTAAATCCTGTGAACAACACACTTCCTGTCCCCTGGTAAATACGCTCACTCCTCCACTATATCCATGTAGAGAGACATGGTTGTCACCCAGGGCTGAACTTCAAAACATGTCTCTTTTTTAACTCAATTATATGGTGAATTGATAGGACTAGTAGTTTACATATAGGATTGTTTTCCTTTCTTTCCAGCATACAGGAGGCGACAAGGCCACTGCATTTTTGATAAGATCAACAGGTATTTTCTCTAGTGCTAAAAATGTTCTTCACCTGAAAAATAACTAATGCAGATACCACATCTAATGAATGTTAAAGGAAAACTATGGGGTTAAGTATTTTCCCCATAGTTCTCCTTAGGGTAACAGGACGACACAAACTACCGTCCTCCAGTCACCCTAGGCTCAGTATACCGCGAGCTGTAGCTCGCGACATACTGAGACGCCGCAGTATACCGCGAGCAGCTGCTCGCGGTATACTGAGACGCCGCAGCTGAAGCAGATCCCGACAATTGTGCCGGGATCCGCCCAGCTGCGTGACTGACAGCTGGCTCTGCCTATCTAAAGGCAGAGCCAGCTGTACCCGCCCCCTCCCCCGTCCGTTCCTCCAGTCAGCGCTGGCGGATCGGACATATATTTTCCAGGCAAGTTCAACAACAAGTACTATTTGCTGGATACCTGATTAACTAAATTTCTATACATTCATGTTCTCGAATAAAGGAAAATAAGTGTAGCTGCCTAATTTGTTTGACCAAATGAAATGCAAAATTACGAGAAATGTAATCATAATGTTGTCATTTTATTTATTTTTATTTTTTTAAAGTTAAAGGCAATAAGCCATTTGAAAGCCTAGTAAAATAAATGCCATTTACACATCTTGTGATTCAAAGCCTCCACTGGGAATTTATAGAATATGACATGAACCTTCCTGCCACAGAATGCACATCTTCAGCCAGCTTATTTTGGCTTTGCTGTGCTGCTTGCATGCAGAATAAGGTTATTTTGGCCGCTGTGTTAACATTGTTTTAGAAAGGATGTTGAGAAGGCCAAACAAACTGAGCAAACAAAATATAGGTGGTTGTTCACAACAAAAAAACATAACAATATAATAACATGGTGGGTGATGACTGGCTACAAATGTCACATTACCCAGAAATCTATTATCTTATTGATGTGCATCATTTACAATGCACGTCAAGCAAATTATAATAATTTATATGGAATTAAATTTATCTTAACAAAAGTTAACCGCGAATATATGAACAGAATTTCAATTGCTCTGCTCTAGGGGACAGAACAGGGGGCATATGCACCAGGTCTGCTAGTAGGGGGACTGTGTAGTCCTTATTTCCTTTTGAGAAACATAAAAAAGATCAGATTGAAAAAAACAATATACCAATCAGTATTAATTTTTTGAAAACTTTGTTTCTATAGTTACTCATTACATATGATGGCTATGCTTCTCATTGATGTATAAGTTGGACAACTCATGCACTTCTTTTGTGGCTATCTTCTCTCATGAAATTGTAAGTAGGGCGGTAACGTGATAGCAATGACTAACGCACCCTGCCTCTACTGTCTAATCTACAAATCTCTACATTTACTACAATAGAAAACAGATGGAAAAGTAAATGTGAAAGTCACATAAAAAATTACTTTAATGTTAAATCTCCAATAGCATCTCAAAACATGTGCTAAAAGAAAAATTCAATACTTTTCTTTTTATGAAAAACAAAGAGCATAACACATACAATGGACCCATAGTGTAGTTTTTGAAAGGCAGACTATTAAAACTGCACCCCTGATTTATTTCTTCAACTAAAGGATCCAACCGACACACATACTACCCACAGTGAGTTTGAAGATTCATGCGCACACACTGACACACTCTTACACTTTACTTGGTCAACCATTTTGTACCTGTTGTACCTTCAAAGTTGCCTTTGAGTGCTAAAAACCTTTATGTGGAACATGAAATAAAAACACAGGGCAAGTAACTCAGTTTTATTGCAACCTTTGGAGCTAGCTACAGGATTTCCTGCTTCGGGGGTAGCTGCTCATGTCATCCACTGCAGATGCTGATGACCATGGCATATCAGCAAGTTGTGTAGACTGCAACTGCGGCTTTTCTATAGCCAGCGACAAATTGTAAAAGAAAATATTACCGAACAATAAATATGGGGGTGTTTAAACCCATCTTGGGGAGTACCATCATCCCTAAAAGGTGAACTAGATGCAAATACAGATTGAGAAACCTCTATTTGACTGAGGCACTACAGGACTTAGGTGCTGGAAGAACCCATCCATCTAGGACTGGAAGAGGGAGCCACAGGAGACACAAGGGATACCACACCTAATCCTAATGTGATCCCACTTCCATAGCAAGGACAGACAATCAAATATTCAAATATATCTTCCTTCCATATGAGGAGTTTCACACAAAAAAACTGTAAATATACAGGTGAAACTCGAAAAATTAGAATATCGTGCAAAAGTTCATTTATTTCACAAATGCCACCTAAAAGGTGAAACTAATATATGAGATAGACTCATTACATGCAAAGTAAGATAGTTCAAGCCGTAATTTGTCATAATTGTGATGATTATGGCTTAAAGCTCATGAAAACCCAGTTCCCCAATCTCAAAAAATTTTGGCAGTGTGGGCAGGTGCCAAGTCCTGCTGGAAAATGAAGTCAGCATCCCCATAGAGCTCGTCTGCGGAAGAAAGCATGAAGTGCTCCAAAATCTCCTGGTAGACGGCTAAGTTGCATTAGTGAAATAAATGAACTTTTGCACGATATTCTAATTTTTTGAGTTTCACCTGTATAAGGATATATCTCTGGCAGTATATAGCATGGAATTTCCTACTGTAAAGCTGACTGCACACAGGATAACCTCTTTAGTGTAGCTAGTCATAGATACACATGTGCAAACTCAAATGGTCAGTGTATAATCCTACTAGATATAGTCAGTGAGTAATCCTCCCAATAACCACAATATATATCCATATACTGTAGATCCCTCTGTTAACAAACTAAGCCAATTTAATGATCATGCTCTCCCTCTGCCCAGGTAGATGTTCCATAAGAGCTACTGTGCTTCATGGGTATTTATAACCAGCTAAGCTAAGATTTGGATGTGGTGCCCCTGTTGTCCCCTGTGGCTCCCTCTTCTGGTCCAGGATAATTGGTTCCTTTAATTTGGTTGGTTTCTTTTTCACATTATGAGAAAACTTTTACTATCCTCGAATTTCTCCCAAAGGGGACCACACTGTTCCCGAAATGGGAATCCAGTACAGCCCCATCAATTGAGAAATATCAAGATCTTTTGAACTTATGGAATTAAACTGATGTATATACTATGTTTAAATGATAGAGATCTAGGAGAAGGTGCTTTGTGACTATGAAATTGTAATAGGTATCAATCTTTTGTCTAGTTATATAATCGTATAAGTTTATAGATTTTAAATATTGCTTTGATAGTTATTATAGTACCATAGAGGTCACACTATCTTTATCTCTATCTAGTACAGGAGAAAATAATCAGAACTCGCTGGTATTCTATGCTGCAAAGATTCTGGTGTGACATAGACCTCATAATGCTAACTTCCCATGCACATGCATGTGTTTCCATGTGTAGAACTAGGGTTCATTAAATCAAACATACCTGCTTTGAGCAGAGTTAGCGGCTGCTTGCATCACGGCAGCTGCTGCCTCCTGTGCTTTGCGGTTTACAGAAGGTATGGGTGGTCCCATCCCTGGAGCACCCTGCTGTGTCATGCCAGGGGAACTGGGGGTCATATTCACCATGTTTCCAGGATATGGCCTGCTTTGCACCGTGCTGCCAGGCATTCTGCCCATGTTCATAGAGCCACTGGGCCCCTGCCCATGCATCTGGTTGTTGGTGTTTATATTCATTCCAGGGCCTGGTCCACTGTAATTTGTATTCGGTACTCCAGAATATGATGGTGGCCTTGAGTAATTACCTGTAATAGAAACAAACCAGTGTTAAAATAATTGAACATGCAGGTACTTCCATGTCGACAAATACATTAGCTCTGCACAACGCACTCAGTTCTGCATATTTTACACCACTACAGGCACAAATGCATATCCCAGGTCTGGTTTGAATAAAGTCCAATTGAACTTTCAGTTTAAATAAGCTAAATGCAATACAGATGCATCGAAAGAGGTTTTTAATGTCTTCTATGATGTTTTTTTTCTGAAGCAGTCAGAGCCTGAGTAGAAAAGCCTGGACCCTGCCAGCATGCTGCAGCGTGGGACCCTTGCTCTCTGTGGGAAAGCAGCAATCTCTCTGCAGAGGTCCAATACACCCCCTACTGAGTTTGACCCATAACTTTGCAATCAGCAAAGCTGATGCTTCTTGCTGATTGGAGAGCTGTGGCTCTGACTTAGCTGGGGGCGTGACGGACCTCTGCAATTAAATCACTGCTTCTCAACAAAAGAGCAAGGGTCCTTCTCTACAGCACACGGGCAGGAGGCAGGCTTTTCTACTCAGGCTGTGATTCATATTTAAAGAAAACAAACTTTAATACTTTGCTTAGATGCACCTGGAATGTGTTTAGCAAAATTAAACTAAGGTCCTGTTCACACATACTGTGGTGACCGTTGTTTCACTGCACCAAATCAATGCAGGTCACTGCAAGAACATGTAGCAAACAATTATTTTCCATGTGTCTCATTCACACCACAATGCGGATGTGATGGACTGTGCAAGTGAAACAATGCAGACATGCTTTATTTTTTTCTGCAATGAACTGGATGCCACTGCAGGTCACTGCACGGCAGCACAGCACGCTACTGTGTGGGGACTTGAATGCAGCGTACAGATTGTACACTACCAATAAAGTTAAAAAAGGAAATAATGTAAACAGTGACAGCTTCAGCATTGTGCGATACAACGCTGCCGCAGCGCACTAGCCAGACCGCGTGTGAATGAACACTAAATGTTTATTTGGGCTTTAAGTCATAACAACATTTTATGTTAATAAATGCGCAGTTCAGTATAAACTCTTTAACATGAAACTGAATAGTATAGTATCAATGTAAATACATAATGTATGTGAACAGAAACCTTTGTCGGTGGTACAATGAGTATTGTATTGTTTTTGTTTTCCCCTAGTTAATATTCTGCACACAGCTATTGATTCCACATTGCGGCTGCTAATGACAGATTTGACGTTTTCTGTCCAAGCAATCTAATGACATAGGCAACATTTTAAAACTGATAAACATAGTCATCCATCACATTAAGGTGATCGCTCATGCTTTGTTTGGACATTCTAGAAAGCTTTCAAAGATATGTAGTTATGCAAATCATGCATCCTGGGTAAAAACAATTGACTGTAAAGTAAATCCCTGCAATACAGACACATTTTTCTCATATTTTATCCCTTTAAATAAAGCTGCAAATACAGTAAACTCTGGTAATTGTAATAAAAATCCAGTGTGCTCCTAAGCTCCAATATGGTAGACAACATAGCACTTTGATGCACTGATAATACTGCTTAAGATTGTGATTAAGCAGAGGAGCAATTGTGAGCTTGAACAGGAAGTAAGTAGCTCACTGGATTTTTGGCAGGATCAACAGGTATTTTTTTCTGTACTTGCAGCTTCTTAAAGAGCTAAAACATGGGAAAAGGTACATGTATTGCAGATATGTACTGAATACATACATACATAGATATTCATATACATACATATTCATCCCCACACAGCTACCCCCTCATGTATCAATGGCCCCTCCCTTTTAGATTGTAAGCCCTCAGGGGCAGGGCCCTCCTTAACATCTTGTCTTGAATTGTATTGTAATTGTAATGTCTTCCTTATATTGTAAAGCGCTGTGCAAACCGTTGTCGCTAAATAAATCCTGTATAATAACAATAATAATACATATACTTTAAAGTAAACTTGTGCCTTGAATGACCACAAGAGATTACTTGCTGAATGAGTGCAGGCACTTTAAAAAACCTGGAGCTGTATTAGAGGAAATCATTCACCAAGTCTCTTCATAGTGATTGTATAGTCTGTCCTTTTCTGCTTTACTCAACTCTCTACTGGCTCCATCACTCTCTGTAGCCAATAAGATTAGGAGGGTCCACACTACTTATCAACCTGGACCGCTTTAATTTTTCCATAATACAGTCTTTTTCTTTCAAGTAAGCTAGGCTCTTTCCAGCACAATGGACTGTGCAGGCATCATACCTGAAAATATTTCTATGTCCAGATAGCTTAATAAATTGTATGACTCCTTAAAGGGCTATCAGCTGCGACATTGTCCTAGTACTGTACTTTTTGTACACCGAAGCTGGCTTCACAGGTGCACAGACTATCCGACATCACAGTAGAAGTCTGAGAATTTGTCTTTTTTTTCTACCTTTCACCCAAGGTTCCTTAAAGATGTATATAGCTGCTCTAGATACTAAAGAAGGCATGTCAAAATAATTTAATTCACTATACAGCACCCCATGAAAAAAGAAGAAACTGCACGATTTGGAAATATTTGTATGAATCTTTCACAAATTAATATAAAATAAACTTTTACAAAAGCATGTTTTAGGGCAGCCCCAGAAACCCCAGCGGCTGATAGTAGGTATTTTCTTTTAATTTAATACTGTTAAAGCAGCGTCTCTAGCCGGCAGCATGAACCCTCCGCTAGTATTTCGAGACATCAATCATTCAATCCCGGAGCTCAAACACTTTAGTGAAGAGGTTAAAATTTGGGAAGAATAAAATGCACAAAGCTTTTTGAGGGGAAAAAAAAAAAGCTGGAGGGCACAAGTTAACCTACATACATTTTTGTTCAAAACTTACTACTGAACTTAACAAGGCCTCTAAGGCAGCATGCCAGATTTCAAATCAAAGCTGTCACTGATCTTTTTATTTATTTTATTATTTTAAGAAGAGAATGCACCTTGATCTTTTCATGAGCAGCATTGCTTATTATAGGCTTGTGTCAAAAGAGCTGGCAAGAATTACTATGCATTCTGTCCAAATAATCATAGTCATTGCGCCCAGGGTTTCCAGGGGAGGCGGTATGCCAGATTAACTCTAACTGTTAGAAGAATTTATACCATAGCCATATACCAAGTCCAAAGCTATATAGGAGCAAAAAAAAAAATAATAATAATATCCAGGGCATTAAGATACTGTAATCCAGTATATTCAAAGGACAGACCAATCTATGTAACATGACAAAGATAGACATAACAGGACATACAAGGTATCCTAAAAGATAGGGTACCTAGTAAGCGGACCTATCCAGAAAGAATTTGCAAAGTAATAGACTGCCAACACCTTGCTTAGTTTATTTATGCCTACTGTTGCGGACATGCCTTGCTAATAAGTGTATCTGATTACCTACATATTTAAAGCAAAGCAATGGGAACAAAATAAGCGGGTAACCTTTCTATCAGACTAATGTCTGTACATAACCCTCCATTACTGCCAAAAGATTTCATAAAAACTTTACATTTGCTCAGTGCTTAGGCACGTGGGACAATAACTCAGCATGCCAATAGGTCAGTCAGGCACCAGGCATAGCACTGTAAAAGGCAGGGGGTGTACATATTCTCCACTAATAAGATGTTATTGACTACCTCTCATTATAGAGAATGATAGCATAAAATTTGCATGGATTGACATAATACATATCATATTTCACAAACAAGATCAATTTCATGAGGCAATAAGGTTAAAGCTGGATGCAGGAGATTATAGGCATTCCTAGGCATGCCCTGGGTCTGCAGACACTGCCAGGTTGTGTGATCTGCTGCTCAACAGTACCTGCATATTTGGGGTGCCAATTAAATTTAGCAGAGCCAGCACCAAGGAATGTGAAGCAAGTAACCACCAGCATGAATGATCTAATTAGCGCCCACTAACATAAATGTCAAGGGACACTTCACCACTGACCACCATCAAGGGGTACATCACCAATGACTACCAATATAGGAGCACTTAATTCACCACTAATATAAGGGAACACTATAATGACCACTGGGCACAGTGCAGATCCCATATCCTGACCACTGTTTATCTAACGTGGTACATAACATAGTCTTAACCAAAGTGTTCATTGTCTCAACGGTTGCTGGTTGCTTAGTAGTTCTCTATCGTTTTAACATTAACAAAGTTCACCTTTAAGGTAGGCTCAGACAAAGTGTAAGCTCTGTTTCTATATTCTATGTGCAAATAAGCAAAATTGAAAATATACATTTAAAAATATGTTTTTTCCTTTGTTATGAGGGTTAGGTTTGCCTGCGAGACTCTCGCTTGTGGCACAGTAATTAAGGCCTATTTTGTGCATACAAGGTTTGCGGTATATGTGTACAGTGCATACAGCGAGTAGGTTTAGGTTCTAAGCCTTTTACCCATGCCCAGGGCTTATTCTAATATGAACACATGCAACTTTTGCTAGGGCTTGCTGCACTGCACAAGCCACAGGTTTCTCTCTTCTGGGAGCCCAAGGGTGGCTCAGGTCTGGCACAATCCTAGCAAAGTCCCTGTCTGAATATTTTTTGAAGCAATACATCCTATTTTGCAAAGTACATATTACTGTTCTTAATACCAGTGTGATTCAAGAATTATGCAGGCAGGAGCTAATAAATAAATAAGAGTTCTAATTCTTCCACACTCGATCCAAAACTGGAAAAGGCTTGACATACACTTTATTAAATCCCTGAAACACAGTTTTAGGAATGGTCAATCAACGCAACTGCTACAAACACAGATAAATAGCAGATGGAATTTGATGATGACAAAGTTAAGAATAGCAAATTTGCCATTAAAACATTAGCTAGTATCCACCTGGGAAAAGCAACTATAGAAGCACTTGGCAATGTTGGTTAACTGTAAGCTAAATAGTAGCACTAATTGGAATACAGCTGCTGCAGATAAAAAGTTGGATTGATAAAATGGGAGATACAAACATGTAAGAAAAGATTACATCTGTAAAAAAAACACTTGAATATGCTGTATAGTTCGAACTACGTTGCAGTTGGATGATCTTAGGAGAGTATTTATATTCATGGTTACTGAAGGATATTTTGGGCTGTTTAATACAGACAAAGGTGGCCTGGATGGGGAACGGGGGTATGATTTTTTTCTTTTTTAAATGGACCAAAAGTTTAACTAGGGAACTGAAATTTCAGCCACTGAAACTTATCGGCTGAAATGGCACTTTTGTCAAAATGCCGAAAGTGCCATCTTTCAGCCGAAATAGCGGTGCATCCCTGGTTTCTCTCCTCCTCGCTGGGTGCTGCTCTGTGTCCCTTCCAGCGGGCAGGAGAGAAATTGTCACAGGAGTGCGGTGGAGGAGAACGCTGTGAGCAGCCAAAATCTCTCCTCCCACACCACTCAGTCACCTGTGACAGATTAGGAAAGCGACGGTGTGGGGGCGGAGACAGCTGTCGGAGTCAGCTGTTAGAGGAGATCGATCTCTCCTTCTCGCACCGCTCGCTCAGCCTCCTGTGACAGCGAGTCAGGATGGAGAACGGGTACAAGCTCTCAACGATCAGTGATCGCTGAGTGTTTGTCAATAATTGAGGGCATAGTCTGTTTAACTAGAAGTTAAACAAGTTATGTTTCTACAAGTTATGAATGAACAGGAACAAAGAGGATTACTGTTCATGTATAACAGGGTCTGTAAAAAAAGAGATTGAGGGCTCTGTGTCCTCAATCTCTTTTTCTATTTCAAAAGGGAAATATCAGGGATCTTTTTAGACCCCTAATATTTCCATGAAGCCCCCAACAGTAAGGTAAAAAAATAAAAATATTTAATAAAAATAAATAAAATAAAATATTTAAAATAAATTGGAAAAGGTTAGAGAGAAAAAAATTAAGTTTCGTCCTGACTATTTTTTTCAGTTTCGTTCCGGTTTTGAAAATGTTATTTCGGTGCACCTTTAGTTTTAACCCTTCCCTATTTCCAAAACTATAAAAAAAGTTTGATTAATTGAAAAAAAATGCTAATAAAATCGTATTTTCTACCTGAGGATGTGGCTAGGACATTGACTCTGGATATGTACTTAAAAACATAAGCATCAAACCCCAAGAGAGTAAACCCTTTAAATTAAGGTAAAAGAAAAAAAAGAACAGAGGGAAATCCAGAAAGAAGGAGGTCAGTCATTTCCTATACCTTGGTAATGTATTAGCAATTCCTAACATGGACTCTGCCAGATAACAGATGGCCCCAAACATTAAAGACAATGAATCCAGCAGCTGTTGGGTTGGTCCATATCAATTGGACATGTCACAATGCCAAGCCTGGGTACCCATACACTTGTGGATGCCGCTACAGGCTGGCGCTTGTTAATCTGGAAACCAGAAGCCAACTATAAAGGATAACCAGGAGATGAGGCTGCCCATTTGACCCCCTTGTAACTACTGTGATACTGCACAAGTTTATCTTGTAGTAAACCTTAATAAGCATGTGAGCAAGCATTTTCAAAGAGTTCAATCTGAAAAATTATTTCGGCAGCATTAGCACTAAACGCAGCTAATCATGGGTGGCATAGTTTTTACTGTACGTAGTGTTACAGAATCTGTAGGGTTAGGAGAGGCTGCTTATGACAGCACTTCTTATTGCATGTGACTGACTGTATAAATGTATGCAAAATCTGTGATGTACTTGACTGGTATTACAATATTTGCAAATTTAGATTGAATTTATTTATTTGTAATTGTGAAGATTCTACTTATAACATGGCTAGTCCCCTTACTTGCTCTTACTACTCCTTTAGAGTGTACCTAAACCCAAAAACAAAAATGTAATATATTGCAGCTTACCAGTCTTTAGATGTGGCGGATGCATTAGTTTACTTTTTTCCCCCGGACATTTTTCCCATTATTTGCACCTGGTGATCCTGCCAGCAACACAGTTCCCATCACTCTAGAATAGTATGTTAGGATTAAATAACACCTCCCCCTTTCCATATCGCCTTAACATGGAGGGAGGTGTTCTGCATTCCACAGATGTGAACTAGGAAGAGCTTATGTATGCATGACATCATATTGCAGAGTGAACAGGACAAAGGACAGCACTGAATTTATGAAGGGACCAACGGGTATCTAACCAATATAAGAAAACATTTTATTACTATACTTAACAGACCAAAAGGGAGCAAATAGAAGGTCATTATTATGGTTTACGTGTACTTTAAGTAGTATACATTTCAAAGAGAAGACTATCAATTTGTGGCATAGAATTATATCTGTCAGATTTGAATACTATAATATAGGTGTACAACTTAATGTATGTTCAAATATAACATGGGCTATGTCTGTAGGTTTATATCTTGCCTTGCGTTCCATATTGGTTCATCTGAGAGCCATAAGTGCTGCTGGAGTTTCCTTGTGCAAAGCTGCCCATACCAGGATGTATCTGACCTCCAGGAGATGGATGTGGAGACATAGAAGGCCCAGTTTGCTGGGGTCCATATTGTGGCAACTGGTGGTTTCTCTGTACACCGGGCATATAACCTACAATATAAACAAAAAAAAATATTAATGAAATATAGGTGATATGCTATCACTGACACTACACTATGTTTTGGAAATGTTCTTGAGACCCCATTCACACCGTTGCGATTTGTTAATGCACGTATGCCAACGTGGGTTCTGTTTAGGCAGACTCTCCATTTTAATGGGCTGCCTAATGCACCACAAAAAGGTGCATCTGCTTTTTTTGTAACGGAGCACACTACAACACACGGCAGCGCATTGCCGTGCATTGGGGTGCCATTGAGAAAGAATGGCCCCACATCCCATCAACACGCAGGTCACTGCAGCACAATGGTTTGAATGGGGCCTGAGGTAACCAACACAGCCTATGTGTACTGCACCAGCTAAAGCATGCTAACTCAGGAGCCAAATATAACACCACTTTGCGAAAAAAGGTTTCAGTACTACAGTTTCACCCCATTTAATAAAATCAGTTTATATTAAAATGCCATACAACTAAAATATCTGACTATACACACATTCAAAACTCTGCCTATAAAACCATTTGCCAACAGAACATCCCACCTAACTGTAATGTCCACCAATAATTATACTATAATTATAGCTAAGTAGTAATTACTAAGCAGTGTTTCAAATTGTTTGCTACGAGAGGGAGGGACAGATCTGGGTCTCAACTATTATATCATGCAAAAAAAAGTGCAAGTGACAATACTGCAAGCGCACCACTATATATACATAAAATATTTTTTAGATTTATTGCATATATAATCATAATGATTCTTTCTGTTTTTATTCTTCAAAGAATAAAAGGCAGGAGTAAGAAATCTACACATATTTTTCATCTGAGCGGTTTGGCAAGATTGTTGCCCTTTGCTTATATTGTATGTGTTACAGCAACAAAACTAGAGCTTACCTTTATAATATGACAGGTATACCACTTTGATGCACTATTAAACCTGTCTAAATTGTTTTTCTTTTTTTTTACTTTATGGTAAAACCTAACAATTTTACTAAAATAAAAGCCAAAAAGAAAATTGCATCTACATGCACTTCAAGGGTGTGGATAGAAAATGGAAAGGGACTGAGGAGACATTCAAGAGGTGACATGCACAAGTTTTTCTTAACATATTAATTACAGACAACCTGATAACTTGGATCTTGGGTTGCTGCAATAATATATAGAAAAAAACCCACACAAGCGTGATTGTCATCTGCTAGATACACAGTTCTCCTGAATCTTACAGATCAGGGCTGTAGCACCTCCTGTAGTTTAGCCAGCTGGGCTGTTTAAGTAGTCTAATGGAGTCTCCTGTTGTTTGATTAGCTATGCAGGGCTATTAACATTAACTAAAATAGATTGATGATGAAAGCTTGTTGATTCCTCATCCTTGGCACAGAATACTGTTGAAATACACATTTGAAGAATGTGCTACACAACAGGAACAGAAGTCAGAGGTTTGCATCCAAAACGAGGCAATATTATCCTTAAATGTGGGAATTTAAATCCGGAAGATGGATGAATGCATGCATGCATTTCATAGAGAAGACTATGAGCTTTGCACAAAGGAGACAGGAAAATATTTGAGCACAGTTTTGTTGCTATAACAGAGTAAATGGGATGGTTCATCTTCTTCACTTAGCTTTATGTGTGCAACAAATCTGTTTATAAATGGCCCTATGCTAAATAATAAAAAAAAAAAAATCACAAATCTGATGTGTGTCTCTATGTCTCATACACATGATGTAATCATAAACTAGGTCTGAACCAGCAAAAGAAAAAAATGATATCCTGCTTTGCTCCTGCAAATGTTACTTTTTGATTCAAAACCAGGGCACCTAAACAGGTACACTTTAACACTAGCCACTGCAGCATCATATACATGCCTAATATTAGTACGTGCTCCCGGAAGCAATGGTGAGAAGCCTTGTTAAACGTCTAAACCCAAGAACAGAAATGTAATATATTGCACCTTTCTTAGTTTTCTTTATTTTCACCTATTGATCCTGCAAGTAACAAATTTCCTGTCTTAGGGTGACAACACTAACTCACTGTACTGTATCTATGGAGGAGCAGTGTTGTGACCCTGGGCTGATTGCTCCTGATTTGGACTGCAGAACACCTCCCCATTTCCTCCTCTTCATACCATAAGGAGAAAGTGGTCTGTAGTTCATAGAGTAGAACTGGGCAGGGCCGGTAAAAATGATTGATATTTCAGTGCAGCTGAGTCACTATTTTGTCAGCTCGCTAAAGGAAATGATAAGATCCTTGGATTTTGGTAACATCAACAGGTATTGTGTGCCCTTATAAAACAAATGTACCAAACTCTTTTCATAGATTTAATTATTTCATTAGTTTTAATAGACCAACAAGGGGGGAAATAGGAGAGGATCATTGTTAAGGTTACATGCACTTTAAGCTCATGTCATGACCTGGAGCTTACACACTGCTGATGACTCTGTCCCCACCCCTACACAACAATACTGGTTACCTGAGCTGCCTATCACCAAATAATACCTCAACCTAAAGCCCTGTGATCCTCCGTCCCACTAGTTCTGGTTGTGGCAACCAGTCTGCCAAAGCATCCCTGCATACCAGTCTCCGACAAGTCTTGCTGCAACTCTGTTTTCAACATCCTTACGTAGGGATGTTCAGATACCAAGTACCGTACGCAGTACAAGTACATGTATAGATACTTTTCCAGCTCCAAGACTAGAGAAAAATTCAAAAGTTAGGAGGCAGCTGTCATTTTTAAGGAGCACACAGAGCTCCTGGGATTTGTACATCCGTATTTTAATGCATTATTTCTTTTTTAAAAATATATATAAGTGATGCACCTATACCATTTTTCCAAGTACAAGTACTGATACTTGCTCAAGTACTTACAGATACAAAGTACTGATACATTTTTGTTTATTGTCATGTGACAGTTTTTCTAAAACAATACAGACTAATGATTTCAGGACAGTGGTGGAGTGCCAAAGCTAGTTCCCAGCTGCAACCACTGCAACCCTGGTAGTTCTTGTGAAAATGCCAAGTATCGGCACTGGTATCTGGACATCCCTATCCTTACGTATGCACTGTAATTAGGGCAGAACCAAGGTCACATAATCAGAATGGGGAACATGTGCTGCTAGAAGTGCCCACCCACCTTCCATCAATGAAGAGAAGGGGATTGGGGACACCAGCAATGGGATAAATAGGAGCATAACTGTGTAACAGAAACTTTATTTTAAAATACTAGACTGAAAGTAGGTGGAAATAGCCAGTCAGGACCCCCACCCCTAAAAAAAAAAAAAAGCCATTTAAAACCCGTTCTAAATTTGTTTTTTTTCCTAATTTCCTATTGGTTCTAATCTCTACTCTTCTTAGAAAAATGTTTGTCCGAGTTCCTACCAGTTAGAATATATTTCTAACAGGGAAGGTTCCTATGTCAGATAATTTGTGCCTGGAGACCTACAAAGATGTATCACTAAAATGTTATGTGCTCAAAGTGTCTGTATAGTCTAAAACACAGATGGGTGAAAGGAACAGAGAACCGACATCCCATGCTAAGATCTTGGCACACAGTTTTTATACTCTAGTCAGCATGCATTTCAAACATGATCCCACGTCTTGCATGGCCAATGATTACTACATCACAAGAAGCAAATACTTTTAGTAGTTATTGACTAATTTACTAAATCTTATGTGAATTTCTAATTTTGTATTTTTTTTCATATTCTCATTAGATATTTGTAGATCATCAGTCAAGGCAAAATAGATTAGCTGTTAAAATGACTTCTAACTAAGGACTGTTACGATATAAGCCACACAGACAGTGCATTGTTTTTATTGATTTGGGCAACTGATTGAATTGTATTGTGAGAAAAAAGGAGTAGTAATGCACAGTTGTTTTTTGTGCTTATAAAATAATTTTTATATATATTTATATATATATAATTACAAATAATTTCCAGTAACAAAAAGTTTAAAATATTCAAATTATATTGATACTTTTATGCCATTGCCACCCACCGCTATGTCTTCTCTCTCTGCAAAACTTCCAGCTGATACTTACAGTGAAGTGAAGTTTCGTGATCATACAGCCCTGACAGCTCCAATGAGAGCCTCTTCAGAATTCTCAGGGCTGCATGATTACAGATGTTTCCTTAGAGCTATGTCTTTGTGGCTCCCTTTGCCAGACAGTTAGTATCAGCTTTGAAGGGAGCTTGAAGTCACTACCATAGACAAGAATCAACTCCCGAGTCCCTCTGGCACTGTCTGTGCGGTAGTGGCCGTAACTCCTTGCTCAACCTCTGACACTGGCAGCACCGATAGTGACAGTGGGACCCCAGTTAGCTGTAGGGAAAGTTTTGTAATCATGCAGCCCTGACAGCTCCAAAGAGACTCTCCAGAGCTGTCAAGGCTACATAATTACAGAAGTTTCCTTATAGCTAAGTGCAAGCACCTCCTGCTCTCGATATCAACAGGAAACTTTGCAAGAAGGGGTGACATGACAGTAAGAAGAGTAAGATTCCTATTTACTTTGCAAGAGTTGTAAATAAAAAAAGAACAAAAATGAATACAAGAATGTATCATTGCAACTCCCTCCTCATATTAACAATCAGTTACAAAGCGGTCCACAACTCTGCCCCCGGCTATATCTCAAACCTGCCCTCGGCTATATCTCAAACCACCTTGACTGCCTTTGGGCGATCCCTAAAGACTCATCTCTTCAGGGAAGCCTATCCCACCTCAACCTAACCGCTGAACCATCACGTTCTCAAACAATTCATCCCCACGCAGCTCCCTCCTCATCTATCACTTCCCCCTCCTTTTAGGTTGTAAGCCCTCAGGGGCAGGGCCCTCCTTACCATCTTGTCTTGAATTGTATTGTGATTGTAATGTCTGCCCTATATTGTAAAGAGCTGTGCAAACTGTTGGCGCTATATAAATCCTGTGTAATAATAATAATTTATTTTTTATTAAAGTAATTTTAATAAAAAAGTTAGGATATGGTGGCAGGGTCCCTTTACGTTTAAACACTAAACACAGAAATTTCAGTGTTTAAACAATCCAGAGAAGAGTTGACTACATTTTAACTTAAAACTTGGGATTCTGACCACTTAGCACGTGAAAGAACTCACAATTTGATAATAAAGAGGTTCTTGGGTTCTTACTAGCCAGTAGTTCTTGCCTACCAAGAACATTATGATATACAGTAAAAAGCATAATTTCTCCTTAGGACTTCTTTTTAAACAATAACTTTCCATCAATCTTAACACAAATTAGACTCCCATTATTAGATTGCAGTTGTGGCAATCTCCTTAAAGCTTAAGACTAAAACCGTGGCGGGTTAAAATACTGGCACTTGTACTATGAAATGGTTTTCTACAAGTCTTCACATGTGAACAACAATGTCTAACAGCATGCTGGATTAGGAATGAAAGAGGGGAAACTGCCACAAAGTGGGCTCCTTTTAAAACTAATACCCTGTAAGTTCAGTCTGGTAAATAAAAACTTCATCAGCTTCATTATGCTACATAATAGCTCAGCAGATTGATAAATGACTGCAGTGCTCAGTTTATAGAAAAACAAGGAAAATCCCTAACTGAATAGTCTGCTGTATGTGCTAGTTCTCAGCAGGTAACTGAAGCTGACATAATAAAACAAATGCAAACATGGAGTTGGCTTGAAAGGGGTAGGTGAAATTCAGACATGCAGCTCTTTTAGGGGCTAAAGCAGCAGTATCCCTATTCCATCTGGATCACACAAAGTGCCGAGTTGATTTTCTCAGGCATGTATGCAGGATTTAGGCATAGGCGAATGAGAATTTGAGAACATGTGGACCCTGAATGCCATCATTATTGCTTAGTTTCCTAAAAGGAAGCCAACATCATGGCCCAAATGTTCAGATTATCATAGCTAGTTATGTCATTAAATGATACTCTACTAGCTAGCACCAATCACTAAAAGCACCAAAGGGACAAATACAAAAGACAATGGGCTTTATAGTTTTAATTGTTGGCCACAAGCTGGCCGCCCTGATTGGCTGAGAAGCTGCATAAGAATTAGCAGGAGAGGTCGGCCAATGACAAAAGCTACCAGAATAGTGCAAGAGCAAGTTATGAAAAGAGCACACACATAGGGGACCACAAGCAACATCACAACCCTGCATCCCTGCAGAACCAAGGGTAAGAAGTCTGCACATACTTGTGGAACTACAAGTGACAGCTCAGCTGCAACTCTGCAGCTGAACTGTGACAATGCCCATGCGAGAGATAAGCTTAGTTGCTTGTAGGAGACCATAACAACCGAAACACAAAGCTTTTGGCATTCTTTCCAGAAGCTCCAAGGTATGTGGGTCTGTTCTGGAGATTAAGCAGTATTGTTTCATGAAGGTATAACTCTGACAGTGTTACACCAATTAAGTCACTGTCAATATTGGCCAAACGGTAATACCCTACACTGATACCTCAGAAAAGAGTCCCAGTAAACATCAGTGAAATCCTTTAAAGTAAGAACATCATTGTTTACCTAGTTTTCCTTAATGGACAATAAAGAAACAACTTTCGAAACTACATTAACATGTTAAAGTCTGTATGATATTTCATACACGAGTCTTTTTTTTTTGGTTATTACCTCTTTCCTGTGGCATTGGTGACTGGCTTAACGCAGGATGTGAGCTGGATTCAGTTTGACTGCCTGCCGGTTGTGGTGGCATCTGGGTTCCTATACAGTGAAAAACAGCTTTTAATAGTACAAGTCAAAATACAATGTGAATGATTAAAAGTGTAGAAACGGTTTCCTTTGCAAATTGAATGTTAGTAAAGATGAACGTGTGATCATAGCTTATTTACCAAGCTCAGAAGACATTCACTTTGTTGCGTAAACCATCTTTATTCCTTTAGCTAATTAAAGTGATACTAAATTCAGGAGGTAAATCTTAAAAATGCATTCAAGTACCTCAACTATTAACAAAAACGTATTTTCTGTATCACTCAGCTGTAGATCCTCAAATCATCTCTGAATTGGTGCTGACACTGTCCTTCCTTCTGGAGGGTGGCTACTTTTGTTCCCCGTGGTCCCTGTGTGTGTTGTAAAGTAGTCACCGCTTCAAGCTCGCTCCCGTGATGGACTACAATCCCACATTTAGTTCAATAATTTGTATTGAGATTGTAGTTCATCACAAGAGCTAGCTTGGAGGATTATTAAACTGTGGACCACTTTGTTAAGCCTGAGACATCCCACAGAGTTCTCTATATTTAACATTTCAGAGAGACCTCATTCATTGGAGGAGAGACCAGTCACATGACTGAGAGATCTCTCTGTATTTCATCAAAAACTACTATATTTTGCAGCATATATGGAAATATAAAAGTAATATAGAACCTTATATAATAATCAATAAGTAACAGCAGACATTTCTAATACCTGCAAGATACTGCTCAGACACTGTAGTGGTAAAATAAAGAATTTTGTATGTTTTTAATACACCCACGTAGAGTATACAACACAAAATAGATAACCCAAAGCGCTCAGGGAATCCTTTGCCATGTATTACATGTTTATATGTTAAACAAATATTTTGTGTGCTATATATCAGCAGCTTAAAAGCAATAAAATAAATAATAAAAATATAACAATTTCAATAGAACTGCCCCAAAACCCTTATATTATCCCTTTAATGCATATCACTTATAGCATGGCATTTTTGTCTGTCTTGAAGGCTTGCTTTGGGAGAACAACATTTCATTCATAGTTAAGCATATGCATGATGCTGTTGCTGCACAGGAGGGGGTCATGCCAAGACTGCAAGTCTTTATGCTGTCACAAATATTTCTATGCGGTTGAAAAAAAAAGGGAAAGAAAACACAGCTAAATACAGTAAACAAACAGCAATTCCATGTAGCAGGATATACCTCTGCCTAATATGTGTGTATGCCTGAGGCACTGCTATCAACAAAAGCTGATGGGAGTCAAGAGGATGTAAAAAAAAATGGATACTGTTTGAGAATCCAGACATGCAGACTTATTTAATAAGACAGTGTGAAAAGCAATTAGGATTTTTTAAGTGCAGTCACCCAAAGCAACAGGATTTCAATGAAAGATGAGAAAAGTCTAGATGGTCATGGTTTAGCTGGTCATAGTAATGATCAGAAGTAGGCTGCTGGTGCACAAATGGGTGCTTAAACACTCATATAACAAAGCACAGGAACAAGACTAGGTTACAAGAAAGAAACCTATGAGACCTAAGAAACCAAAACCAAATTACTAACTAAGGAATAAGCAACAGATCGGGAAGCAGAAAGCTCTAGAAACCACTATCAACACTAAAATTCTTGACAGCGAAATGCCTTAAGCTAGCCATACGCACATAGATTTTCTTTCGTCAGCCTGCTTGCTGAATATGAGAAAATCATCCGATTCCCCCATTCACGCTAAACAGCATGGATAGAGCCGCTTCTGGCTATTTACAGCCACAGTCTAAAGAGAAGAGTAAAAACTAAATAGCTCCCATTCTAGCATAACCCCATTAGACAAAAACTTTGCACTGAGCTGTCCTATAAAAGATAAAGCACTGGGATCAGTAATTCACTTGTGTGTAAAAATTCAAGCTTAAAATATTGAGGTCTGTAGACAAAAATGTTTTTTTTCAATAGGCTGTAAGGGCATGAAAAGAAGCTAGAAGCTCCACCTGCTGACTAAAAATTACAAAATGTCATCAGGATGGACCAGCAGGGAGAAGATTGCAGAGCCGCTGACTGTCAAATCCAGGATCGCTGAACGTCTATGTGCGTGGCTGGGCGGCTCCTGCCACTTTTAGGATGACCGAGTGGAAGATCGGTAAATATGTGTAATATTTACCGATCCTCTGTGTGCAGCACAAACACTGGAGTAATCACTGATCACTCCAATGTTTGTAAAGAATTGGGGACACACAGTATTAGGTATCCGCAGTTATGAATGAACAGAAGTGCTTTACATCACTTCTGTTCATGAGTTTCTGAATAGGTAGAAGCTGCTCAGTACAGAGGCTTCTATCCATTCATAACTAGTTGATAGTAAATATTTACTATCTCTGGTTTGTGAATGAATGGGAAGCCTCTGTACTGAGTGCTTTCCATTTATTCAGTGCTGAGGCTGCAGAGAAAGAGATTGAATTCATTTAAAAAGGGAAATATCAAGGGTATGTATCCGCCCCAGCAGTAAAAATAAAAAAGTAATTAAAAAAAATAAAATAACCCCCCCCCCCCCACACACACACACATATATTATACAC
Source organism: Nanorana parkeri (assembly GCF_000935625.1). Taxonomy (NCBI): domain Eukaryota; kingdom Metazoa; phylum Chordata; class Amphibia; order Anura; family Dicroglossidae; genus Nanorana; species Nanorana parkeri. The sequence goes on from NW_017307607.1 coordinate 141,080, forward strand.
GTGCAACAGTGTGCACCATGCACTTTGTTTTAGTAAACAGTATGCACTATTTAACATGTAGTCTAGGTATTGTGTTCTGGTTTTTGTTTTTACTTTTCTAGATGCACTTGAAAAAAGGGTCTGCATGACATCCTGGCACTTTATTCTTATAGATTATAGTTTCGTTTGACATTTATTGTTTACCACTTGTTTGGCTACTTGTGTTTTATTTGATAATAATACTTATATTGTGTTTACAAGTTATATTGTGTTTACAAGTTTGAATAAAAGTTTTATTTTCATCATACTTTTTAATCAGTTTCTTTGGGGCTTAACAAAATGGGAGGCTTTAAATGTTTTGGGTACTGGATAAATGGGTGTTGCCACTGAGGGGTGTGGTCACGGAGGGGCACTGTAAGGCTTTTTCACACAGGGCATCTTAAGGCCTAAGGCTGGCCCTGTCCCTAGCCATTCCTTAATACACTTGTTAGTAGATTAGTAGATAAAGATATAGCTCAGATTTGTTTGCAAAGGGATCCATGCTGCAGAAATGCAACACTGAATAATCTGTATATGAGGCTCCATGCATGTTCATAGAATAGTTCACAATAATTCCCGCAATCAAAAATATCCCCATATGTATACGTTTATTTAAATACAGATATGTAAATCTTTGGCATACACACACACAATGGTAATTATTTAAAATCAGTATAACTGGCCTTAAAGTTTATTTCCTTTTTTACAGTCAAATTTGAGAACCCCACCCCCCATATGTAAGTTATATGTCCCCATTCAGACAGCATACCTAAAAATAATCTTAAAAAAATATGATATACCTTTTTGTTGTTTCTTTGGGGCAGGATCATACACATGACACTATAGGCAGCTTCTGTTGCTTTGGATGGTAATGTGGAGACGAGGAACAAACTGAGGGACAGTTTTTCAAAAAGTGCATTAACATACAATGTCCTGCCCAGGACATAACCCCTTTGTTTTGTGAATGGGAACATGTAACACGTATAACATGCACGTTATCACAATATGGCTGAAAAAGTGGAGAAACACTTTAAATTGGCTTTAATAACTTCTTATGTCGTATGGGTCAATGACAGTTTCGGTAAATGTGTATCTGTCTCTCTGTAACTGCCTTGTCCCGGGGGTAGGCAACCCATTCATTGTGATTATGAGTAGTTTATAGCCAACTAGTGGATTTCAGAGCTTTTAAACTAAAGGACACACACAGGCATACTAATGTTCCCCTGGATACAGGCAGGCTCCGTTCTGCTTTTATTGTTTTCTCTAGCCTTCCCTGACACTTGCTTACATGCTTTGAACAGTCCTAACTGACCAACTCTTTTTAATTCTGGTTTAAGTCAACCTATTGGCTTACAGTGGGTTTGAGTCACAGTGAAACACACAGGATTATCTGGGCTGGTGTATGACACAATGACAAAGCCAGAGCAGCTCTCGAAGTGGTGGTCAGGCTGGATCTAGTTGGCAGCATGCTTATTTAGCTGGAGTTCAAAGTAGGAAGACAGCTGTCAGTTTCAGTGGTGGTAGGGGATATATGCAGACATATTTACCAGTCTCTGTCTCAAAGAAAAAATAAACTGTTCCAAAGCAGGAACATTATGTTACTGGCTCAATTAACACAAAATATTTAAACATGCATAATACTAGGTTAGGTCTGTTTCCATTTATTTGTTTTAAATGTGAACTCCACAAGTCCTTGTTTTGGAGGTTTACAGTCCTTGAACTCCAGCCCCTATACCAAATACCACTGTCCTTTTTGCATGAGTTCATTATTAAATCAGGACATTCTGCAAACTATGAACTAAGAAATACACAGAAGCCCTTGTATCCTAAGCTTTGGGTTATACTAGGCCAAAATGTAATGGTGCAGATTGATTTCCAGCGAATACAAAAAAAGTGGTTACAGCAAACTTATTTTCATGTTTTATTTATTGCTGAAGTTTGGTAGTAAACGGATGGGCCAATAGCATGAGCATAAAATTACCCTAATTGCCTGATAATGTTTCTGTTTATGGATAGCTGCAGAGGACTTAAAAGTATATCGAAAGCCAAAACATTTTTTATTTTTTTTTAAATTTTGGCTAGAGTAGGGAATGGCTAGCCTTTTTCTTTCTGCCATTTATTCCTCACTGGGGAAATTTTCCTTCACCTCCTGTACTTTTATACAAAACGTAAACTGAAGGGAAATCACTCCAAAGTAAGGGACAGCTAGTCTTTGTTAATCTTAGACAGACTGAAATTTTTTCAAACAAGGACATAGTTAACCTCAAAGCACTATTCCCAAAAACAAAATTGGCTTTCGATGCACCTGACTTGCCATCTGATTAATATATACAATGGAGCAGATGTGTAAAAGCATCTGATTTCACTAGACAATGTCTATTCTCATGTCATATGATAGTTCATGCAGCCGAATTTCCTTGCGCTCCGCAAGGGCAGCCTAACTTGTACTCACTCTTCTCAGTAAATTAGAACCACTAGGTGACATGATTATACAAAGAAGCCCCCGCAAACCATCACTACTTTTTTCATCAGAATGTTACATTAGTAACCTAGTCAAGTTCCAAAAACTGTTATGCTCTTCTCAATGTCTTTGTGCCTCTATTATCAAGTTAAAGCAATCATTAATTTAGAACCCTCAGCAAGGTCAGTGAGAACACTCATCTGAATGTTTTTAATGAAGTTTCCTAGCACAAGCTCCTTGTCAGTTTCTTTTTTTTTTGGAAAGGAGAGTATCAACATTAACAATCACTGGTTACACCATTTATGAAACATGCAGATGTGGATTATTAAAGATTAATGCATTTCGAGATTGATGTCGGCATTCCGTTTGTCTCACGCCGAAACTAATTCTGTTCTTCATTAGTCAACGACAAATCACATCATGAGAATGCAGTACAGATATCAAAGGTGCAAATACAGGTGGAGAATAAATAATGAAACAGATTACTAAGCTACTTTACACAGGTAGTAACTTAACATGAATTCATTTATAAAAAATACAAAAAATAAAATCTGTAGGTATTTGAGGAAAATGTGAAAAATAATGTTTAAAGTCCTTTTACCATTTCTACTGTTTAGCTTGGACTATAAAAACACACAATGTAAAATAAAGTCCAAGATTTGACCAACATGATCTCCACAAACACAAACAGGACAAGGATGTCAGCCAAATATTTCAGATTTTGACTCATCAGTCCATAGCACCTGCTGCCATTTTTCTACACCTCGGTTCCTTTTTTTTGTGCATAGTCGAGTCGCTTAGGCTTGTTTTCACGTCTGAGGTATGGCTTTTTGGCTGCAAGGGTGCTCTGGACTGATGAGTCAATATTTGAAATATTTGGCTGTAGCAGGAGGCAGTTTGTTCGCCAAAGGGCTGGAGAGTTGTACAATAATGAGTGTCTGCAGGCAACATTGAAGCAAGGTGGAGGTTCCTTGCAAGTCTGGGGCTGCATTTCGGCCAATGGAGTTGGAAATTTGGTCAGGATCAATGCTGTCCTCAATGCTGAGAAATACAGGCAGATATTTATCCATCATGCAATACCATCAGGGAGGCCTGTAATTGGCCCCAAATTTATTCTGCAGCAGGACAACGCCAAACATACAGCCAATGCCACTAAGAACTATCTCCAGTGTAAAGAAGAACAAGGAGTCCTGGACGTGATGGTTTGGCCCCCACAGAGTCCTAATTGCAACATCATGGAGTCTGTTTGGGATTACATGAAGAGATAGAAGAATTTGAAGCAGCCTACATCCACATGAGATCTGCGGTTAGTTCTCCAAGATGTTTGGAACAACCTACCTACCGAGTTCTTTCAAAAACTGTGTCTTGATTAGAGGATGTCAAACTGGAAGAGTGGGCATTCCTATGCAGGCTACATTTGCATGCTGACAGCCCTAGTTACCACCCACATGTGATGCTGAACCACCATTATTTAAAGAGCTTAAATGCAATGAATGAAGAGGGCATTCCGGGGACAATCAGGCTGTGGGGAAAGCAATGGATGATGGTGGATGTCCTCCAGCCAGGAAATCAGATGGGCTCTATCTGAGTTTCTGCAGCTTCTAATACACACTGTTAGAGGCTCACAATGCGCAGTGAAATCAAAGTAAACAATTTAAGTACAAGAAAGGAGCCTATACAACTGTGAGTAAACTGAAGGTAAGGCTGGAGTTCATCTTTAATGGGTATCAAAAAAACGTAAAAAACTAAAAATAATATGTACTTCTATATTGAATTTCAATAAGTTCTATCTCACTTTTAATAACCATATTGATATAGAAGTTTTTAAATGTACTTATTAAAGGTGCCCATAGTATGCACTTCTTCAATTCCCTCAATGCACTGACACAATTTCACTCAGTGCTGTGAATATGTACTTCCTTGTGTCACAACTTGCAAGAGTCTGCCTTCTGAACTACAACTCAACATCCGAACAATGTTGCATTATCGTTGCTTTCGGGAAGCAATGCATGATGGGATATATAGTCTTGAGAAATCGATTGCATCACATCAAGCTTCAGGGAAAGAGATGCCAAGCACACTGGGAATACAGGTTGATGAAAGTAATGGGCAGATAGAAGGCAGCACTCACTACACAAAAGGGTTTTGTTTCATGTAAGCTTCGATTACATTAACAAAAACAACTTTGGTATGTATTCCTATTACAATGCTCAAATACTATGTAATGCTGATGTTATAACAGCATAGTACATGCTGGGACTTTACAACTCATTTAAATAATTCACTGTTAACCTTGGGTAAGTCCTGTGAGTGTTCCTGTCATACAAAGTAACCACACTGTAAAAAGTAACAGCATTTCAGCTGCATTATTCAGTAGCAATGCAAAAAAAAAAGCCATTCTTAAGTTTATTTAGCTGTGTTTGTTCCAGGAAGATCAAACAATGGCGTTTTGAGTAATGAAATTGTCTACAACAAGTATATGTTTTGAAGTGAACTAGTGCCAGAGCAGTATAAAATATGAGATTGTCTATACATGGGAAGATGTTTTTCTCTTCTCTTCTGTTCTCTCTCTCTCTGACAAATTCTACCGAACCCGGCAGTGTGAGCTGACACAGCACATCATCAAAATGCACAGCTTCTGCCAGACAACGTAGCAAATGCTAATTTCATTTGTCTTGCTTCGCATGCCAAATTGTACCAGTTTACTAACAAAGCAAAAATGTAAATAAGGAAAACTGTTTCAAGGCTCAGATTTCTTTCAGGGTTTTTATTTTTTGGGTTGTCTTTCGTCAGCGGTTTCCCTAGCAAATGGTAACAGAAATGTAATTTCTATTAAGTGTTAAACAGGGACATAAGGTCAATGGAATAGGAGAGGGCCATTATATGGGATATTTGAGGATACATTTCTGTGCACCGCAAAGCTGCAGTGGGAAATTTAAAGCCACCCAAAAATTAAACCCTATGCCCTCTATTTTCTATGACTTACCTACTGTAGCAATGCTTTATTTACACATAAAAAACACTAACCCATCTTACATGATGCATACTGTATACTTGATATTTTGATATACTGTAGATCAATTTAGAATGTCATAAAAGATTGATATATCAATAATGCTAAACTCTGGGCAAGCAGCAAAATACATAGATGAAATACATATAGGGGGCTGTTTGCCTGCAAAAGGATTTGTATTTCTGTTTATCTTGAGATCTACACAGCCCTACCTGGGCGGGGGTACCACGGAGAGAGAGCAGAGGACCGGATTTTTCTCTGCTGCAGTTAACCTGCAAAGGCTAACGTTTACAGGTCTTACCCTTCAGCTTGTCTGTGACTGGACAGTGGAAGAAGAAGCAGCAGACTGATGAGCTCATCTCTCCATCAGTCTGCTTTCTTTTCCTATCAGCGTACACATCGTAGCACATGAGCACTGCTGGACAGCTGTCTGGCTCATTGTGTTGCTTCCCCTTCTCACAGTCTGAGCTATGCTAAAGGTTAATACCAAGTTGCATTCAGGTACTTATCCTGCTTGCATTAAAAAAAATTACAATAGTATCCTCTTGTTAATTGCTGCATATGTGTAAATTACATTCAACTTCAGAACTTCTAAAAAGCAAAAGAGAGCAGGTTAAGGGCATCAGAGAACAGCTCTTGATTCTAATCAGGGGCGTCCCGAGGCCGGGTGTCACCCGGAGAGGTTACCGGGTGACACCTCGCCGTGACGTCGCCGCGCATGCGCGTTCTCACCATGCGGTGCGCGATGACGTCATCGTGCATGCGCAGCAATCTTATTGATGCCTACCGGTGGCCATCTTGGTGATGGATGCCGGCAGAAAGAGGGGGGGACAGTCACCCGGCGGAATAAGGTATGCCGCCGTGTCCCCTCCTCTCTCCCAAAACTGTCGGGCACTTAGTCCATGACCGAGTGCCCGACTTTTCAAAGGGGGTGACACCAAAATGACTGTCGGTCATTTTGGTGTCACCCTTTCAATGGTGTCACCCGGGTTCGGGCCGCACCCCCCTTGTGACGCCACTGATTCTAATGGGCAGTAATTTGAACAGAAACTGAATAACGAGAATGAGTCAACAAGCCCATGGCAAGGAGCCAATTGAGGAACAGATATAGCAGCACAAAGAGATATGCTAGGATTGTTCACAGTTGAACTGTCAGAGCTGAGACAAATCTCAAATATGCTAGGCGTTACCCCTGATCTTCCAACCACAGATCTTCTTTAATTTTGCAACCTGTACTAAAATGTCAGCTACAATAGTAGCTTTGCTTATTTACTCACCAGGAATACTAGCAGGTGATATTGGACCTGATCTTGACTGGTTGCTCCCAACTGGTGAGCCCACAGGTGATGGTGATGGACCACCACCCTGGATGCTGGGTAGATGTGGTGATGCATGAGGAGAAAAGGGTGACTGTGCAGGATTGCTTTGCTCCCCCTGGCTGCTTGTAGAACCCGAGGCACTCACAGCCGAACTTAATGTTGCTTCAGTTCCAGTTGGCAAGTCGTCAATAGAACCAGATAAGTCCTGTGAGACAAGCAAGAAGCTAATGATTAGACAGAGCCAACATCAAGTTATAAAGCAATGCATGAGTGTAGACAATATTACTGGCATTCTTTGGGTACATCAGCCTACATGTTAACAACTCCTAAAATTATTCCGTTAATGAAAATGATAAATGTGACATTTGATTTCCACTTACTTAATGCTGACAATGCACAGCACTTTACATATCACATATCTGTCTCCCAAACAGTTCACAGTCTAAGTCCCTGAAATATCCATAAACACACAAAGGTCAGTTTGGATAGAAGCCAATTACCTTACTGGAATGTTTTTGGAATGTGGGTCAAAACCACAGCACCTGGAAGAAACCATGCAAGCACAAGGAGAAAAAATCCATGTAGACAGAGTCCCAGTTGTGAGACAAACCAAAAACCCAGAGCTGCAAGGCAGGATGGCTTATGGCTGGCCATACACCAGTAAATTGTATTTGAAAAAAATTTGTTTTCAGAAAGTTCATTTGAGTTTATAAGCATTAATAGGGTCAAATCAACAATCATTTTTGGCTGTACTGATAAGAAAAATTGGAGCAGGATGGAAAAGTTTTCTTGATCAAAGGAAATTCTAACAGTGTATGTGGTTTTCGTTTAGGAAACTCTATTCATTCCCAAATTGAATGTGTAGTGCAAAAATCTACCAGTGTATGGCCAGCTTAACACTTAACCACTGTGCTGCAGGATGGCCAAAACATTTGTATTGAGTCTAAGTTAACAGTATGCTTAACAAAACAATGTTGTCTGATATCAACAGCACTGATGAGCACAGATAAAAGGTGTGGGCTGATGGCTTTGAAATGTTCTTTTGATGTCAATGACGGGACCTGGTGAAAGTGTTCTTTTTCTGGTATTGGAAGACCCTTGACAAGAACTACTGAGTTGGGCACTTGACATGATGAACTATGTTACAGATATAAACTACATATGACTAAAGGTTCTTTATAAAAATGTTATACAAGATTAGAAACTGTGCAATCACAGCATGCATCTCTTATGTCCCTATTCAAGACGGTTGTAACAGCACCAATCAACACTACAATTTGTTTTCCTTCAAGTGTGTCAAGGCAAGACACATAAAGAACAGCTGAAATAAAAGATAGTTATTTACAATGGGCTGTTAGAGTAGTGTGAATATTAGAGCAAAACTATTTTTTTTACAGTACTCTGTATTCTGATGGCTTTACAAATCCTCTTTCTATTAATCCCCTGGGGACTTGTGCTGGAGTGAGTGACAGGTCTCATGCACTTTCTTAAGTTCATGCCTTCCAGGGATTTGTTCTCACAAATCTGATGTAACTCATTCATAAAAGCAAAGGAGGTCACGTGAAGCCACAGTGTGTAAGGCTTAAAATATATTATGGAGAGGAAGGAGGGGGGTGATGGAGGGCAAACAGGCTCCAGTTCCACAGCATGGCTTGACCTGGCATAACCTTTGAAATGTGATTATTCACACAGTGAGAGAGGGATTTCCTTGAAGGAGATTTACAATGGTGAAAACACTCTCCCTGAAATAACCTGACAATGCAGGATGAATAAAAGATGACTTGCCAAAAACAAGGCAGGGAAGGATGTGATTACTCCTAAGTAATAACTGAAGACAAATCAGGAGTGCACAGAGCACAGTTATGGGGCTGCTAAAGATGCTTACAGTCTGCTATAGGCTAAAATCCATGTGAGCTTATTTGACAGCTTTGATGAGCTGATGTGCAAAATTGCCAATGTTTTTTTATTGTGCTTGGAAGCTTTTACCTGTTTATTGGCAGACTTGGACATGACAGCCATTCCCTCTACTGATGCAAACAAAATTGCACAGAAAAATGAGAGAGAGAATAACAATCTGACATACTATTCTACACAATAACAACACCATTTTACAGAGCCTGTAATGCTTACTTAGTTCTTGTTATCTTACAATTATACCACACAATGACATTGAATCCAATAGACTATCTAATCCACTATCCTACCAATAAAGTTGATGCTTCTGTTGGTCAGATTTGTCAGTCCTAAAAAGCCTGTCATTGAAACCTCTATGGATCGACAGACAGGGATACATCAAATGACTGATATGTTAGCTAACAATTATGTAATTGACACGGAGAAAAAAGGTGATTTCATATTTGCTTCAGTGTTTGTATGAAGAACTAACTGATCTTCAGAGAATTCTGCAGTTCAGGAAACCATGCAAGTGGCCTTAAAAACTCCCAACTGGACAATGTACATGGGTGTATTCAAGCAAATAAAATAATTTGCAATTCACAGACTCTATTTGCTCATCACTATGAGGCAAGTAATTCACAAACATTGAGAATAGCACAAGCTTTAGGCAAGTTAGAGCTTTTGCTATTGTAAAGGTAGAAACTATCTTTTGGTGATAGACAGGAATGCAAAAGTTGGAGTAGTCTTTCAAACCACTGCCTTAACCAGGAAAAAGATGCTGTATTGTTTAACAACATTCCTCACTAGTTTCCTCATTATGTGCTCTGACTGATACATGACCATGGATATATGGAAGTCAGTCCAACCAACATCTTATCTGCAGCTTCCATGTGTCCATGGTTTATCTTCATATTACCATGATATGTGCACATTGTTTATTGAAATCCTACTGTACTTCAATATAAATTATGCTGTTGAATGTGTTTACCTATATTTAAAAAAATCTAAAAAGTAAAAAAAAAAATACAAAATGAAGATGGTGGCTTGGATCAGCACCCCAAGTTAAGGCCATCCTAGACTGCAGTTGCATTGCACTGAACTGCACACTTGGGTAACTAAGTAAACTCATCAAATAAGTTAGCAAATCTTCAAGGAAGGTCCCATTAAATTTCTTTAAAATTCATCATCTTACATGCTCAAGCATGCTAGAGAATACGTTAAACCTCTATGATACAGGACAATGAGAGATAGAGTTGGAGCGTTAGAGTGGACAATGAGGGTGCAACGATCAGGGGCAGACTGGGAAGCTTTGGCTTGCAGGGCTAACATGACCCTTTCATAATAAGGACAGATTTTTGTGGTATTAAAAACATGCAGTCTCATTGACTGGTGGACATGGTAAAAGGCGGTGTTCCTAAAGGCCATAGTTTAGTGTAACACACCTTTTTATATCTTCCAAAACCAGCTTCCTTACCGTTTTTTGGCATTCAGTCACATGACATTTCAGAGCTGCAGATGAAGTTGGTGCTGGAAGACAGGGACATGCGGTTAACGGAGGCAGGTGAGGCAGAGCCTCACCTAGAATTATGGAGCAAAAAGCTGTCAGCTTCAAGTCTGAAGCTGACAGCTTTTTCTCCATTCAGATCGGCATCTAACAGGTTACAGAGCAGGGAAATCCTCCCTGCTCCGTAACCTGTCATGGATGAATTGCTGCCTTTTAATTACAGGCAGCGCTGCATCCGGCTTTTGACAGGTAGTTAGTGAGGGACATTCCTCCTTCACACTAGCTTGGGGATGGGTTGGGGGTGGGGCTTCAGCCGGTGGGGGAATGCCTCATCCTGAATATGAGGTACCGCGCGTCACTGCTGGAAGACTTCACTCCCCAAGACATAGTGATTGACAGTCGAAATGAGATAGATATAAAATACCCAGCATGTGTCACTAACTACACAATTATGTCTGAATGGTGAAGTATCTTCACTCAGGGCCACCAGCCTAATGTATCTTATTAGTACTGACCTGGGGGAGGCAAATGCCTCCCTGTCCCACAGCCAAGTCCTACCCTGGGAAGGATGTTTAACAATTTCTGCAGTGCTGAGCTATGCTTTATTTAAATGGGATCTTTATCTGAGGGCTGTACAAAGAGATGCACTTAGGTCTCTGAAAAAGCAGAGCAATGAGGCCTAACTAATGCCACACACTCTATTTTAAAAAATCTTTCACCACTTCATGAAATCCTATTTATACACTTCTATGTTTATTCTAAAGAAAAACTCTGATGTTCCAAAGTTACCTTGGCTATCAGAGCAGTTTTAGCATCTTATTATTCATGTATTTGGCAAATAGTTATTTCACAACTGTAAAATATAACCTCGTTGACAAATTGTAAGCTATTCTATGGCACTAGCTTTGTGATGGAAAGCATAGCTGTAGGTGAGTGTAAAACACATCTAGATGTAATAACTACTAAATAGAGAAAAAAATTATACTCTGATATCGTAATATAAAATATTAGAGGTCACCTTGGATTTCTATGACCTGTATAAAACCACTCCGCCTGCAGCTTTGCATTTCATACGTTCATGTGATTCCCATGTGATCTCTAACATTATAACATCTATTTTAAACAAGCTATGAGAGGGTACTGGATGCCCAATTATTTATTTACACGTTGCTCGTTCACCCTGCTCTACAGAGTAATGCCATTGCGGTTCTACTTCACAATATTTACGTATGTAAATTGTATAGACATTATCATGCCGGTTTATATCCATGCACACCCTAGTTCACAGTCATTTAGATTCTTAATGACAGCCGTTCTGTGCCATTCCAAGCATCGAGCTTAGTTAACTAAGGCACTCAGTAACTAATACCACTCTGGAGGACAATTTAGTCAGCAGGGCATCGGTTCATTCTTCTTTTAAAAGTACAATCAAATATATGATGTCTGCTCATGAAATGAGACAGACCTAACTAGGCCGTATGCAGACCAAGGCACCTTCAAGCAGAAGCAAATTAGTACAGAAGACGGTATGACAAAGTGAAGTATATTGTGACAAAATCAAAGTAGCAATATAGTGAAAACGACATTTGTAATATATGCCTTATAAGTAACTGATAATCCAAGGTTGTAGGTTAGGCACAGACTGGAAATGAGTGCGCAGTCTATATTAAACAAAACAACCATTTATAATTTGGCTTTGGTATTTTAAAATGCAAAAAAAATAAAATAACCATGGATGACACTTAACTTACCTCCCACTATCATAAATCAAATGGTCAATTAACCCAAAAAAGGCACTTTCGTTTATGGGAGATTCTGAAGAGTTAACCACCTGACAGTTTCTTATACCTCTTGGGGATTCTCTAGGCAAGATCTTTTCTAGGTCTAGGTTCTGAACACCTGCTGTGACCATTGATTAGCTCCCAACTGTTCCTCATTTGAAAAGGACTGTGCCAAATTGTTCAGTCCCTCTTTCCTCTTCAGTTGTCTCTCTATTACCTCTAATGTATAGACCACTATAGAAAAAATGTAGTGCTAAAACAGTTATACTGCCCTAAACCTTTCATCAAACCTCTAGCATACTGCATTTGTTTGCTTGAATATAAGTAAGAAGGAAATATAGTGCTGAAAAAGAGCAATTTTGGATTTACCCCAAAATTGTTTTGTTTTTTTAAATTCTTCCTGGTCTGTGTAACCGTGGGGGTGGCCAGGGATATGTTTTTTGCCCTTGTTTTCTCATCTGAAAAAGTTGGAAGGTATGTCGTTATGAAGGGCTCCCACTTTCTGTTTTAAATTATAGCAAATGCAATAGGAGCTACTGGAACACACAAAGGTGGGTAAGAGCACCCAAATATTCCCAGGTGCACAGGAATCAGAAATAACGTCAGGGAAATCTTATTTTCAGACTATCCAGAGTATTCAGTAGAGGAGTCTATAAACAAAAACAGTTTCGTAGTTATACTATATACACTTCAACCATTAATGAGGAGCTGTGGAATGCAGTTTTAAAATATAATTGCTCATCTCATTTTAGAGAACCCACTGGTCCTGTAGACATGCTGTTTCTGCACAGCTTTCCTGGTAAGGTTAAAAGGTCACTGACTAGATCAGTGTCAATAGGACAATGAATAATGCTGAGGGTGCTACAAAAGCGCAGAGATGTAGTGTCAGTGCATTAGATTCATAATCCTCCTGCCACAGGAGATTACAAATAACATAGAAAGTTAACCTGTCCTACATCAAAAGCGGGACACTGCTACAAAATGGCGCAGATATGAAACTTAGACTAATATTCCATGTGACCAATTCAGGTACTAGAGAAACTACTGTTATTTTGACTAGTAAATAAAGCATTTACGTATTAAGCTGAACTCCCATATACATATATAACATATAAAAACACAAATTAATGTAATTCTATTTATTAATAAATCATTATATTTATTTTTCATGAAGCTAGTGTAGGTACCTGAATTTGTACCTGAATTTGACTAGACATTGGCTGCTTCCAGTATCTAAAACATCAGCATTTAGAATGGAAGAGTAAAGGGCAGAGTCAGGTGTGCTGCATCCAAATGGAGAAGAGAACAAAGAGATTACCTCATCTGTCTGCTGCTTTTCTTTCATTTTCCAGTCAGCAAGCTGGGGGTGGAGACATGAATCAATGTTACATACTATGAAATGTTGTGACCAGAAAAAAGAAAGATGGTGCATGTTGTGATTGCAGTGGATGGTGCCATGCAGAACCTCAATTATTTGAAGATAAATCACCAGCACACAGCAATTCAAAGTGCAGCTGTTTCATTGCAAATACGTCACATAGGTCAATAAGCCAACATTTCAGGTCCACGCAGGGTCCCTTCCTCAAGGTGAAAAGTCACCCTCACTTTCTTGCCTTGAGGAAGGGACCCTGTGCTTTGAATTGCTGAGTGCTGATAAATTGTCTTTAAAAAGGGAGGGTGGGGACATGAAATCACAATACTCCTAACCATAACAGAGAAAGTGGGGTCCTCCACCAGGCTCTGCTGTGTGACAGAGCAGTGTAAAGCTGCCCATACACTGTAATATTTTCTTCTTTTAACCTGCAGGCTGAATTAAGAAAATATAACAGATTCCTCAATCAAGCTTACGAATATTGTTCGAGGCATCTCCTGCTTCCTTCATTGTATTCTGATGGGAGCCATAGGTCGCTATCAGAATACCCAAACAGAGTAGGCAGCCCACTGGCTGCCAGCTCTATGCGTTTGAAGATTTTCCAACCGGCTCCTTCAATCACCTGGTTCATCAAGAACTGGCCAAAATTCGCATAGTGTATGGCCAGCTTAAATCTCAGCATGCGGGAAAAAAACTAATCCTTTTGCAGATAATACATTTTCTTTGTATGTATTTCATCTGTGTTTTTAGCTGTTTGCCTGGAGTTCAACTTTAAAACCATGCAAGTGAAGATGCTTACAATTGTGTAAGTATTCAAGTGCAAATAACTATTTCTGATAAGTAGTAGACATTTTTGCCTTTCTTGTGTTTTCTGCAGATAAAGCTGCACTTAGGGTCGTAAAAAAAGGAAGCAACCAATAGTTTAAGCTAATTTTGCCTTTGCTATTCTGAAAACGACACAGCTAAAGCACTAAACAGATTTGCAAACAGATGCAAAATGTTCCTGCCGATCCTTAATGGAATGGGTAAAGTGACAAAATAAATGAAAAAAAAAGGGTCTGGCACTGAAGCAAAGAAAAAAAATGCTAAATAGAATATGTTTAACGGCATTAGATCATTCACTGGCAGATTATAGCGGGAATTACAAAAACATTGCTATTTGGCAGCCTCCATGCACGACTGCCCTGGGAGTAATCCGGCGTGTGCATTGAATCAGATCACTGTCAGAGTCAAGAGAACAGGTCTTTTCAAATGAAGGTTGAAACTAATGATAAGCCTTGTGAAGATTAATAAACAGGCACTAATAGCTATCGCCAGTCACTGGAAGACGGTTCAAAGAGAAACCACCAGGATTCTGGAACCACCTCTTTTATTACTGTCTTTGTCCCTTTCCCTATGTGCTTCTCCATGAATGGCCTAATAAATTCACATAATGAATGAATGATTAATCTTGCATTCTGGGTCATGCAAATGCATTTTCTTCAAAGTGTTTATCTCTTCATCTTTACAGCAGTAAAAATTATAGTGTGTACTATATGACAGGGACCGATTATGCCTGCAAAATTCCCAGAGTGGAAGACGCAGAAAGGAAGGCAAATTATGCTCTGTTTGTCATGGAATCTATTATAGCTACAACAATCTAAAAATACATTATATGTGCATTGTAGTTTTATATATGATGTGTGTAAATGCACACATATAATCTAGTTCAAATACGTGTGAGTGTATACACAAACTTTGTGTTTTTGATAGCAACTGATACTTTTATTTACCTGGGCAGCATTCACCTGATCAGAAATGATCATCAGGACATTGATGTCATAACTTTATTCCCATGCTTAACTGTTCTATTCAATAAGCTTTACGTTCACTTTATGTGCACCAGTTACAGCCCTGCAGACCTTTGGCATTCACCAAAGAATCCTTTATGTGCACCAATTACAGTCTTGCAGAACTTTGGCATTCACAAAAGAATACTTTATGTGCACCAGTTACAGCCCTGCAGACCTTTGGCATTCACCAAAGAATCCTTTATGTGCACCAATTACAGTCTTGCAGAACTTTGGCATTCACGAAAGAATCCTTTATGTGCACCAATTACAGTCTTGCAGACCTTTGGTATCCACCAAAGAATCCTTTATGTGCACCAATTACAGCCTTGCAGACCTTAAGCATTCTAGTTGTTATTTTGTAAAGATATTTAGAGGAAATTTCAGCCTATACCTTCTGTAGGAATGACTGGTTTGAAGGATGTTTTTATCTGACCTTATGGGGAAAAGCTTAGCCAGGTCTGGGAACTGGTAAATATGTTGGCAAGTCCATCAAAGCCTACAACAATGTCATCCCTTGCACATAGTGGGCCATGGGAGTCACTGGCATCTGACACACCCTAAAGTGTCAGAATGTGAAAAGTTGCAAGGGAATTTCCCATTAGGGAGATAAAAGTGTCCTCTGCTCCCGTGAGTTTTAGAATGGTCTACGCGTTTCAGAGGAATTTCCCATTAGCTTAGTGGATGTGGGAAGCTCTGCTGCATTAAAGTGTATTTCAACTTTTGCTGCCAAATTGGGATAAAACCTACTTTATATTTGTTACATGTTCTCATTCACACTACTTGACCTACATTTTTTTCTAACTATTGCTACTTACTTTTTAAGTGCTTCTTACTTGCCTAAAAATCCTACCTAGCTTCCCCCAAAGTAAAGTTAACGTAGGGGGCTGTGGGAAGTTCTGTTTACTCTTATTAAATTAGATTATTTCAATGCTGCGCGGGCAGTGTACACTTGGTGTACATTGCTGGCATATTGCTGGTAGCAATAGGCTTTAAAATCATCCAAATCATGTGCAAGCAAAATTCCTGTTTTTTTTTATTTTCCTTGCACATGATTGTGTGTTCTTTGCAAAGTAAATTTTCACAATTTTCTCAAAGCTAATTCAAAATTCCCTTTTAAAATGAAAATTCCCTTGCAAAGTGAGCATGCTTTACTCCTTTAGTAATAGTTTATTTCAACAGTGGAAGTAATATTGAGTATTATGCTTGCATTTTCATATGCATTAATAACATAAATATTAAATGTTGTTACAGGCTCTCTTTACGCAGCAGTTGTCAATGATGATGCAGTCTAAACAGATTGCTAACAATTACTTTTTTTCAAGCAAACAGGCTTTTTGCTGTGCAAAATATATATTTAAACTGAAATGTGTCAGTTCCAGGTTTGCCAACTCATCACTTTACACACATGAGTTATACAGGTTCTGTAGTGAATTAAATGCAATGAAGCACTAAGTGAGTCTAACTGAAGCTGAGCTCCAGGCAAACAAATAAATACTCAGCTGAAATACATACTGTACTGTCTTACCTGTGAAATGATTGTAAATGTGTTCAGCATGTCTTGTGATGAAGGTCCAGTCTAAGGCGTTGTTCAGACACAGCTGCTAGTGTACCCGGACAGTATAAATCCACTCGATCAAGGTGCATGGCACCGTTTCTTTTTTTGTTAGATCTTTATTGAAATGTCCCAAGTGTCATTTCATTAGGTTCTATGGGAACACGGCTGTGCAATGCAGTTGTACCGTGTCTCAATGTGATGTGTTTTATAAAAGTACTGCATTCCATACGTTTTTTAAGTGCACACCACCGCAACGCAGTGGTGTGAACTGTGCCCATCTGTGACAAGGCAAATTGCCTTGTCTTGCATTCGGGCTGCACTGGAAGAAAAGGCCATGCATAAGGTGTGAACGGGCCCTGAGCCCTGTTTTGCAGAGGATTACTAAAATGCAAATGTAAGACAGATCTGAGTACTTAATCTGTCTGGCCTTCATCTTTGACTTTGAAACCACTATAACAGGTGTATGTCAGTAAGTAAAGGATTGAGAATGATAGCCTTGCTAGATCCATAAGGTCTAAAAAAAAGGACAGTCAGGTGGCAGATGTGTTGCCCACAATTGTTATTATCCATGAAAGGGCCACAGTTCATAAAAGATCACAGCAAGGTACCGTCACACCCGAGGTGCTTGATAATTCAGACGTTAAGCTTGGGGATGAGTGTTTTCAGAAATGTTTAGCGGCATTTAGGACCCCATTCAGTTGACTTGACTGGCAAAAAGAAAGGCAATGCTCCAAAGATTCAACATGTACGTCTTTTGCCCAGTGAATTGTGTTGATGGGAATAGGTCCCACTGGAAGCAATGTATTTTCTTATTTCCAAACATTTTGCCTGTGTTGCCAGTAAACAGTCAGTTTAAATTCTCATCAATAGATGAGAATGTCATTTTTACGTAGTTGATGGAAGCTTCATTGGAATTTAAAAAGGCAAATATAGGAAGATCTAGACCGTAAATTCATACAGACAGGAACATATGCTTAATACTATCTAGCTTCTGATGAAGATATGGGTTTAATTGTTTACCTGTATCAGATCCAGTCTTTTCTAATACACAAAAGTCTGTTCATAACAAAAGGGTCTTGGTGTATATTTAGGCCCATACTAGTCATTGCTTTTTGTCTGAGCCCAGCCAAAAACAAGCCCACCCAACTTTATTGATGTTAAATAATAAAACTAGGATCTAAAGTCACAGCATTTTAAGGTGCATATACAGCAATTTATTTTTTATTTTAGATAGCGTAGGGAAGGATTAGAACCCCTGCTAAGTTTTTACTGCTTAGGGAGATTTGCCTTAAGTTACGGGTATGGTGACAGAGGGAAAATCTGAGACAGGGACAGCAAATAAAAAAGCCGGTAGGGGTTCTAGCCTTCACCTACTATACCAATAATTCTGTCTGTGTTGTCATTGCAAATTTATGTTATTTAGAGCCTGTTCACACCATGTCCGCTGAGATGCATTTTTCTTGCACACCACTACACATACATGGTGTCATTTTTTTAATGGTTTCCCTCTTTTCGAAGAAGTGGGTCTAAAGCGACATCACTTTGAATAGGGGGCTGCCAATGCTGACCTCCCTCAGAAAACCCTAGGTGGCTGTCTGTTACGCTGACCTTCAGGCTTCAGTACTTTTGACTCACTGAGCAAGAACAAGTATGAAGGTCATGAAAGTCGGGGTATTGTCAGTAGTCCTTATCTGCATACTTTCAGTGTCTTGGCACTTTAGAATCCCACCTTCGCATAACAACTACATTTTGCTATAAAATATTATTTGAAATGCTTCTCTGATATAATAAATTGAAACTGTACTTGAAGTAAGAAAATAACAATACTGTTTGAAGCTCATGAAAAAGGGATACCAGCAACGATGACTATCATTATATGGATTTTGACCTAAAAAAATTCTATGTGCCCTGTTCACACAATGCATGTGCAGGGGTGTGCAGAAAAACGCAGCTCAAGGGACATGGTTTGAACAAGGCCTTACTGTGTGGTGAAACCATGGTCATGAGGAAATCTCTCTAACGGAGCCCAGGTAGCAGTCGAAGCCCAACTGGAGTTGTAAGCCTTCCCATTCTATCAAAAAGAAAATAATGTTTGGGCTGTACATACACTTTAAAATTCAACCAAATGGCCACATTAGGATAGTAAGAAAGACAACTTGAGTTCCCTTATGTGTTGGAACTGAAATCATTATATTACTCTTTGGGTGAAAATACAGAATATCTTCAGTTAGTTATTTACATTTGAATTATGGCACACTCAAAGTACATCTAAACTGTTGGCCATCATCAGTAAAAGTACCTTTTCAATTAAAATGCAAATAATGTGGTTCTGTCAATTTTCTGCACGCAGTGGCCGGCGTCCTAACCACACCTTTCACCACAATGAAACTGAACATGAAAACTGCAACTCTTTTTTGACACACAGTATTCAAATACAAAACGGTGATGGGACCCTTCAAGTTGGTGGCAGATGTTTGGATGTAAATGCTACCAAAGCCAGGGAATAAATATTACCACTTACAATAACTTTGTTGCATTGTTTGAATTTTTTTTCTTTGCAAGTATGAAGTGTGCCGTATTTCATCACTAAAATGCTAATCACACAGACAACATCAGAAACATTAACACACATATATGCACTGTTTTAAAATTCAAGGAGGACAACAATTTTCTCATATGTATATCTCATTTCACATCTTTTTTGCCTCTGGCACTCAAATTATAGTAACTGTTGAAGAGTGAAGACCCTCATGATATCTGATATTAAATTCTCTTCAAGGTAGCCAGCAACTCATTTAAATATTGCCTTGTGCGGTAATATATCTGTCACAATCACAGTTTACAATATAGTAAATGGACACAATCCATTTATATAAAAACAAATGTGGAATTGTCCTTACAGCAACAAAATAGCATACAGTTCCAAAAAACTCCAGTTCTGCAAACATATTAATGAAGTGGGTTTTTTTTTGTTTTTTTTATGAGAATACAGAATAAGCAAAAAACTGTCTCTACACTGGAGATGTAACTTCTTTCAAGATAAGCCACCAGAGTTAACCAAAGGAACACAATTTCATGCTGAGCCAAAACTGCAGATGTTGTACAACTGCAGAGTTCAGCAGAGTTACCCTTGAAGAAACAGCAAGAGATAAAAGGGAGTTAACATACATCTCTATGTTTGCTCCTCAAGAAGGACAGACACAGCATGAAGATATGTGCTTTTGTTACATTTTGTATGCTTTCCAACAAATGCACTGAATATGGTAACAGTTAAAGGCATAAAAGAGTTTATTTATTAAACTGTTTCACACAAAAATGCTCAGTGAATTATAGATATACTTGTATCAGTTTACCAGCAGCTTGCAACATTCGTGCAACAACCTGGTCCAACCAAAACCAATTATGCAATTATACCTATACTGTGGCAAAACCACACCTATTGAGGTCAGAAAATCAAAATCAGAAACTTGCAACCACAGCTTGGGTACATAGTATAGTATGAAATATAAGAAGCATAGAGCAGAAGCCCTGGTCTTCAGTATCTGCAGTACTGCATGATTTTATACCAGGAAAATCTGGTTTACATTCTCTTTAGTCTGTTCCACTAGTGGTCTGATTCACTGGTTTGCATCCACAAATATGCCAGGCCACAATATTGTTTTTGTTGCTTTTTTTTTACTTTTTTTTTAGCTCATCATTGAAAAAGAAAAAAAAAACAAAGGAGAAAAGAAAAAAACGGCGTAGCTCCTCAACTTAAAGTATAATTAAAGCCTCCAGTGTTTTTGCATATATCTACTGCTAGCAAGCAATAGATATATGCAAAAAGTGTAAAAAAAAAAAACCCCACTTAAAAAGCAGTTTAAACTTGCCTGTGTCTTCCCTGCGCGCTCCCGTCCGAAAATGTGAAAATTCTCGGGCGGCCGCAAATCATCTTGGGGCAGGCACATGCACAGTTCACATTTTCGGCCGCGAGACGAGGAGAGACACAAGGTAAGTCTATGGACGCGTGCACCCGCATGCAGACACCATGGGACAGGAGGTGCAGAGGACAGAGGAGTCAGCGCTGGATAGGAGACCCGAAGCAGCGCTGGAGGGACAGAGGAAAAGGACAGGAAAGAAGAAGACGATCGGATTAAGAAACATAATTTAAGGTAAGTACTTTGATTAACATTGGGTGGAGGGAAACATTTTTTGACTTTAATGTCACTTTAAATGATACCAGTTTAGTTCACCAAAAATAGGTCAAAAAATACCAGCCCATTGCTGAAACAAAAATCCCCCACTGTCATCTGGGCCTGACATCATTTAGAGTAAGAAGGCTACAAAACACTTACCATTTAAATGACCCCCCGTCTCCAGCTGCCCAAAGTTTTATACTTACTTGTCCTCATTCCTTGGAACTTATCTTTATTCATTGTCATGAAAGGGGCATTCACCATTGGGAGATCTAAAAAATGGTCTTTACATAGGGATAAACAGAAATTATTTGACATAAGTAGAGCCAGGCTAGGGCATTTAGATAGGTTGCTGGGAGAGGCAGAGACAGTAAAAGGATGCAGGTACCATTTGCCATCCTTTAACAATTAAGTGAACTGTTTTACACCACATTTGTCTTACTTGGTAATGTTGCATGCCTACCTCTACATGCAAGTGTATTTTGTTCTGTACTACTGTACCATGCAGAACACAACACATTTACAAATAGAACCAAGGCTATTGAAATTAAAAACTGTGAACTGTGGGTGTGGGTTTGCCACACCAGCAATCATTCATCCATTCACCTTTTTTCTTTTTTATTTGTGATGAAGATAGCTTCATTTGTCAGTGTGGAAATTTCCACACTGTCAGGTTTGGGTAAAGACATTTTAGTGGTTTTCCTCTTTTCAGAAGAAGTGGGTGTAGAGTTCTATCCCTTTCAATAGGGGCTGCCATTGCTGACCTACCTCAGAAAACCCTAGGCGCCTGTCTGTTATGCTGACTTCAGGCTTCAATACTTTTAAACTCACTAATCAAGAACAAGTATAAAGGTCAGGGAAGAATCAGACGTCCTTATCTGCATACTTCTTTAGGGTCTTAGCGCTTTAAAATCCCACCTTGGCATAAGAACTACATTTTGTTATGAAATATTGAGTAAAATATTAATTAAAAAGTAAAACTGTGCTTTAGTTGAAGAAAGAAAACAAAAATACCATTTGAGTCTCATGAAAAAGGGAAACCAGCAACGATAACTATCGTTATATAGATTTTGGCACAAGAGTAATATACTTTGATGGACATTTTTAATATGATATGGCCACTATACAATTTCTTTGAAAATGTGACATTGATCCGTAAGACATGTCACGAACCTTCTTCAGAGCTGCAATACTAATGTATTATGGATGGACATTTTCAAATGCATACTTTACAAGTACATGTAATTATAGATTACAGTAGAATACAATTATTGACACACAAATACAGATATACAATATATTATTATTATGACCACCCCATCAGTTCTTCGTTGGGCCAGAAGATAACTCCACAAGATGCCTTCGTTGGGCCGCCTCGTGACTCCACAAGATGTTGAAAGGTGAATACATAAATAAATCGGGGGTTCTGGATGCAACAGCAGATACTGCAGCCAGTCAGCTTCTCTCTCACATTTTCAAATCGTACCTGAGCAAACTGAAGAGAGATGCTGATTGGCTGCTATGGGCAGATTCGATTTGCTTCAGTCTTGATAAATTCCCCCCTTTGTGTTTTATGGCAGCTCTACTATACTTTTGCACTGGTTTAGCAGATGGATTGATGGTTCCTTATGGGCTCATGAACCATTAAAAACAGCCAGTGTACACATACGGATGTACAATCCTGGACATAGATTGTATGCTTCCAGGGGCGTACATCCAAACTTATACAGATGTACATGCTCAGAGCAGCATTTACCAGCATACCGTAGCATCCGGTCATTGATTTGTAAAGGCAGGCTGTATGCAACACCTTCTGGCAGCCGTGCACTGCAGCGCAGCAAAGCCATGCTCAGTATTGTGATACCATGCGTTGCATGTGCTGTAACACATGGCAGATGGGAGGTGCGTTGGGGTGTCATTGAAATGAATCGCAATGCACCTAGCGCATGGTACTGTGAGCTAGGTACGTTGTGCAAATATTGCATCACTCAGCTGTGAATGAGCCCTTAACCAAAAAAAGGTAAATATTCAGCAAAAAGACTTCACAAAGATGGACTCAGATCCGTTGAAATGTTATAAATAAAATTCTGATGCTTTGACTTAGGTGCGCTGCAAGATCCATGAGTTCCTCTATATCTACTTACCTTACAAACAGAATGTGGTGGCTATACCACATATATATACACACACATATAAATATATATATACATACATACACACATATATAAATACACACACAGTACATACATATCGATCTATACATATCGATCTATACATACATATATATACATACACACACACATACATGCATACACACGCACATTTAGTTAGTTATTTTTACATATACTCTTGTATATATCTTAAGCCAAGAAACTCACCCTGACGAAAGCCATCAATGTGTATGGCTGCATTACAATGCTCACAGATGAAATGGCCCCACAAGGACCATATAATCTTTGTACATTAACAGAGCATAGGGTTTCTCCTACTACTATGCTAATAGAGAAGGCTGCTAGGCTTCTTTGCTGTAAGTAGAGGGCAGGATTTCATCTGGCAGGAAATTAAGCAAAGCTTCTAAACTGGTCCTGACATGCGTTATAATTCCAGGAAAGCACAGCTGTGTGATCATTACTGCAATTACCAAAGAGTATTTACTGCTGACTTACTGTGGCTTAAGACTTAGTGAGGGGAAATGCTGGCATGTCACAGGAAGTAGCCTCCCTAGGCATGTCCTTTAACTATTTTGGCAGTATTTAGGCCCCAGAGCATTATTAGAGGCTACTGATACTTAAAAAAAAATGTTTGCTAAGGCATTAAATTGCACATAAAAAAATACATAAATACGCAAATCCAAAGGTTTGTTATTTAGGGAAAGAAATCCATAAATTAATGGTTTTGACAGATGTATTATGCCTGCTGGTAACACCTGCTGGGTCTTCTTTCGAAAGAGAAACGACAGACAGCATTTCACCACTCACAAAAATGCTGCTCCTGTATACTGGCAAGTCCACTGTGCAGGATAGTTATACAAATACATAACGGTTTACATTTATAAAGGGCGTACTGTTCACAAGCCGATCCATAAAACTAAAGTTGAGAGCAATTGCAAATAAAGAACACTCTTGGCACACTTAATTTTAAGAGTCAGTGAACGCACCTACTACACACACTCTTCAAATCATCGTTTTCAAGAATATATTTGGCCAATAGCACCATATAAATCTGGTCTGACCTACAATTAACTACAATGGAAATCATTTAGGTCAATTGTTCAAAAGGTTCAGCTTATGAACGAAACAAATGAACATCAATCCAGGGTGATATTTAATTAAGTGAATAATAAAACATTGTTTTTTTAATTAAATATATAATCTTCCTATGTGGTGTATTCTTCACAGAACTCAATCCATTGATCGTATTGATATGGATAAGAGCAGTTTGATATTAATTAGAATAATATGAGTTAATTCATTTTCAGTCTTTGAAATACAGTTACGAAAAACTGTGGATGCACTGTGCGTCAACATTGTACAACACATCACAACATAGGAACGTAATGTCGAGGTGCCAAAACAGTGTAGAACTATAATTAACGTTATCCAGATTGTCACTATGGGTATGAATTTGTTATTTGGGATGAATTTGTCCTTTTGCGCTGATCTAAAGTAGCTTACAGTAGTATCAAACACGCAAACATTTTTTCAATAATCACCCCCGATCATTATTTCTTTAATTTTGTGGCCAAGCATTTATAGACGTCTTGTTTCAAAACAGCTAGCTTCAACTCTCTCAGATCGTCTTTCCTGAAATTCCTGTTTAGTACAAGATCACAAGGGACAGATCAGTCTCCAGCAGCTGTCTATCTACTAGCTTGTAGAAGGGAGGAAGGAAGAGAAGGGAGGAAGGAAGAGCATGGAGAAGGGAAATGGCTTGCCTTCCTGTGACTGTGTGTTTGTGGAGACACTCACAGCTTACTAGCAGACACAAGGCTGGTTCCATAAGAACCTGTAAGGGAAAGGTGCCACCCTTCTACTCAGGCTCAGTGGACCAGCTGATTCTGCAGGAAGCTAAAACTTTTAAACATCAAGGCGCAGCATCCATTGAAAGTGACTTAATCATCATTTGAAATAGCTTAAAAACTTTTGGTGTTAATTTCACTTTAAAGCTGAACCCCAGCCAGATATAAAGGCACAAATAAATGCAGATCTGTAAGCATTAGTTCATCATTAACTGTATTTTTAAATGCAATCAGGTTAAATGCAATACATGACTTGTATTGGCCTCTTGCAGTCTACTGTACAGTCTGAACAGCAAAGCTTGGGAGGGAGAAGCAGCACACAGAGCCAATCATGTATGCCACAGTGCAAGGAGCATGCTGAAAAAAGAAGACAGCAAAGTGCTTCTCCTTTCTTTACCCTGTCACAGGGTGAGGATGTTGAGGGGACCTGCTAGACAGTATGTGTTGTGCAACAGTGCCGTGTAAACCTCCGGGCGGAGGTTTCAGAACTGAGGACTGCTCTTATATTTGAATTCCATCTGTGTATTTAGCGGTTTGTCCGGAATGCAATGAAAGAGACCATTGATTAAAAGAGAATGAAGTCATCTGAAATCAATCTACATACCTGTACACAAGAGAAATCAGATTACACAAGATACATGTGTTGATGTACCATCTGATGATAAATATACTGAATGCAGCATCTTGTTGTCACATAGAAGATGCCAGGGCTTTGCTTTCTGTGTGAAAATGCTGATCTGCTTATGTGCACAGGAATAATGACCTCAATAATTGGGTAAGCCTAACAGCCAGGCAACTAACATTTTAAGAGGAATGTCAGCGATAGCAGCGTCTGTATTTCTTGGCAGTTTTCTTATATTCTCTCATATATACAAAAATAAAGCAAGATATACAAATCTTTATATTTAATGCTAAGGTGCGATATAGGACCTGTGGTTACTGTGCATCAATTAGGATTTTTTTGCTGGATTATCCACAGCAATTAGACATCAGGAAAGCACAACAAACATTCATAAGACCAAATATAGAAATAAAAGCTACAAAAATGTGGATCTTATTTTAATTGTGCTTTCAGGCCAACAACTATGCTTTGATATATTATATGTGATTTTTATGTACACATGTGCACCCTGGTACCATTTGTTAGAGAAAAACTCCAGGAAAATGTTTTTTATTAACCCTTGCAGTGGGGCTACCCCCGCACTGCAAGGGTTAAGTGCTCGTTTATGTCTAGGTAAAAAAATAACAGTTATACATACCCGAAGCTACGAGCCGGACAGCTGTCACAGCGCTCCCTCCAGCCTGTATCCTTCTATGCTGCAGGATTGGAATTTTACTAGGCATCCTTAGTTCTATACACCCTGTATAGGATGTGATGATTTAATGGGGCGGACCTTAGACCACTGCAGCGGAGTGGGAGAGAGGCTGGAAGGACCGGTCTAAGAATTAGCCGACTACACGGTTCAGGTGAGTATAACTTTTTTTACACCTAGACAAAAAGAGAGGAATTAACCCTTGCAGTGTGGGACTCCCACTGCTAGGGTTAATACACATTTTCCTAGAGTTCTTCTTTAAACTATGAGTGCTCATTCTCAAATGTCTGTGAATGTACTTACAAAACAAAGTGCAAAGTTACTGTATAAATAATCAGTGTGGTATGAGAATGCACATTAATATAAACTAGTCAAACAGCACAAAGTATAAATAAAAGATGTACAAGAGACAGGCTAAAGAAATCCGTGTGATACAGTTTAATCTAGCTGACCACTGCTTTCACAAAAAATGCTTGTCTCTCATCAGCAGATCATCTATGTCTATGGTTAAAGGAGAACTATGGGGTCAGTGTTTTTCCCCATAGTTCTCGTCAGGGTCACGGGAGGACATAAACTGGCATCCTCCCGTGACCCAAAGCTCAGTATACCGCAAGCTGTAGCCGCGGTATACTGAGACCGCCGCAGCCGGGACGGATCCCCAAATCGAGATCCACCCAGCTGCGTGATTGACAGCTGGCTCTGCCTATATAGAGGCTGTACCCGCCCCCTCTCCTGTTCATTCCTCCAGTCAGCGCTGGAGGATCGGAGAGGGGAGGGAATCCCTGCAGGGAGCCGTGAGTGACAGTCACAACTCTCTGCAGGGACAGGATCGAGAAGTGAGCGAGCGACGGTATGTGTTCGCTCACTTCCCGATCTATTGAGCCGACGTGTGACAGTTTCATTGTTACACGTCGGCTCGAACTATGAGGTTGAGTGAAAATCACTCACCTCTCAGTTCTCCTTTAACTCTTAACCCTGGATGGATATCTCTTATAGAGAACTTAAGGTTCTCTATAGTTTGTCATTTGTTTTGTTATGTTAGTGTGATTTAAGTGGACCTGAACTTAAAAAGTAAAGATTTGCTGTCTTATAGGGAACAACTAGAAATGTGAATTGTGCCCGAGCTATACCCTGACACATTTACCTTTTGCTTTAAACTCCTTCTGAAAAACAGCAGTACACCTTCTGTGACTAGAACCTCATAGCTGTATATATGGAGTGAAATTATCTAAGGCATTCTGCCACTGACCGCTAGTCCTACAAGATTTAGAGTAAGACTGCATTCCCACTATTGTGCTGCATTAATGTGCGATGCATTAAGGCAGCCTATTCATTCAAATGTGTTACCTAATGCACCAAAATGAACCAAAAATCTGGAATGCACTTTTTTTGTAAAGTAGCATGCCACAATGCACATTAGTGTGTTGTTGTGCATTATGGTACACTGCAATGCAGGTGCATTGGGGTGCCATTAAGAATGAATGTCACCACTGGTCAAATTGTTTAGTGCCGTGGGGGCCGCTACTATATACGGTACCAGTTTTATTGTATGCACATGTTACAATTGTGTATCCAGGGATAGTGATTGTTTTGTAACTGCATGTAATCATATCACATATGATTACATGCGGTATGCAGGCATGTACATGCAGCGGCTTTCACCTGATTATTAACCTGAATCGGTGACAGTTGCAGCATGTAAACGCCAGATTAGGGATTCCTGCTGCAGTAATACGCAAGTTTGTGACACAGGAATCCCTAATCGTACCTGAAATATAGGGGACTCCCCCATTCCAATCTCCCCCCTGCACAAAAAAAAACTCCCCCCTCCCTCTATCGCCCCAGCACACATATTAAACGCCCCCCTCCCAAGCCACCAGAACACATATAATACACAGTCCCCAGAACACATATAATACACTCCCCCCTCCTTCCTTTCCTTACAAGCCCCCTCACCTGCTTGCATCTGTGCAGGGAGGAGGCACATCATCGTTCCCTGGCGATCTAGTGGTGATTAGTAAGGTCTAGTGCAGACCTTACTAATCATCCATCATTGGACCGGAGCTCAGAACTGACAGAGCTCTGGCCGAAACTGACAGGAGCAGCTCTGTGATCTGCATCCGAAAGAGATGCAGAACGTTGCTGCTCCCGCAAGTGCCCGACATAGTACCGACTCATGGGCCGGTACTTTGAGACCCCTGGTTTAGAACCTCTATAACAGAAGATATTAAAGAGAACTATGGGGTAAGTGTTTTTCCCCATAGTTCTCTTTAGGGTCACGGGAGGACATATACTAACCTCCTCCCGTGACCCAAAGTTTAGGCTATTGCCTGCGATATACTGAGAA
Source organism: Nanorana parkeri (assembly GCF_000935625.1). Taxonomy (NCBI): domain Eukaryota; kingdom Metazoa; phylum Chordata; class Amphibia; order Anura; family Dicroglossidae; genus Nanorana; species Nanorana parkeri. Next base: position 169,684 of record NW_017307607.1, read on the forward strand.
CATCGCAGCCAGGACAGATCCTGACAATACTGTCTGGATCCATCCAGCTGCGTGAAGAGGGGAATCCCTGTGGGGAGCGGTGACTGCCAGTCACTGATCTCTTTAGGGAGATGATCGGAAAATGAGTGAGCGACGCTATGTGTTCGCTCACTTCCCGATCTATTGAGCAGACCTGTGACAGCTTCTTTGTCAAAGGTCGGCTCTAACTATGAGGATGAGTGGAAATCACTCGCCTCATAGTTCTCCTTTAATGAGTATGTGGTAGACATGTGCACATCCAAAAAAATGTTTCCAGACAAAACATATGAATATGAAAAACTTTTCATTTGTTTCGTCAAAGGAAACAACATTTTAATGTTGTTTTGGAGTGGGAGGCAACAAGTCTCCGCATCCAAAACCTCACACTGAATCCGCAGAATGAGCGGCGGCCATATTTTGGAGTAGATCTTGGTATACACAAAGATGGCGGCACCCGCATGTTCAAGCGCTGCCGTCTTGGTGTATACCAAGATCTACTCCGATATGGCCATTGCTCATTCAGCGTGTGACATCACCATCATGTGACGTCATACGCTCTGCCTCCAAGATGGCGGATGGAATGCGCAGAACACGCTGGCAGTCAATATTGCCACCGGTGTGTTCTGAAAACGAATTTATGTATGCCCGAATATTGTTTTAGTATATTCGGGCATATATTAAATTCGTTATTTTGGATTCGGACGAACCGCCAAATCAACTGATTTTTGTTGATTTGCAGGTTCGTCCAAATCCGAATGCACATGTCTAGTATGTGGAAATGGCAGTCAGCTAAGATTAAGACCTCTTTGTAGGCAGAAACAGCCATGGTTGTTCAGAGCTGTATGTTCACTTCAAAATAAATATTTGCAAGGATTCGTTGCTGTGTGCCAGCTGTCTTCTATTTTCCCTATAGACTATGGGTGGACAGGAGCCTTGGCTGAGCAAAGATGTTTCTGGGTAGACTGAGTAGAACAAGGAGGTGGAGCGGTTTCAGCTTCTTCGGTTCTCTTATAATGAGGATCTCCAAACCTATTAAACAAAAAGTCAATTGACTATAACTCACACTATTATGTGCTGGACTGGTGTGAGTGTAGGAAAAAAAAATGCCCGGGATCAGAGGTCAATGGGAGTCAAAATGCCCATATGTTGGTTGGTGGTCAGTGGGAGTAAAAAATAAAGCGTAAGAGGTCTGAGTCTAAAGTGTGCTTATAAAAGTAAAAAAAATGTGTATATGTGGGAAAAAGTAAAAAATGCCCTCTGCATTCAGCAGCTCCCCCACTGCGCCTTGCAATGAGAAAGCCCTGCATGTGGGGCTTTCTCATTGAATGGGCTGGGCTATGGCAATCAGCAGGCTATAATTTGGGGACCACTGTGTTTATCTGTTAATATAACTCAACAAATCTAAAACTTGCTTAGTGAATTATCATTTGTGTGCAGTAAATGTATCTGATGAGCATAGTAATGTCATTAGAGAAAAAGCAAATGAAGCATTGGAATGAATAACCTCTATTTTATGCTTTTGTGAACTAATGCTTACATTTTCATAATTATATAATACATAGACAAAGCCTGCAAATAGGACTCAACTTCATCTTACTGCATAAAACAAACTATCACCATCTTTCTAAACCATCATTTACAGTTGAAATGTCAAACCCTAGGTTGTCTACTGAGTGGCACTATAGAATGATCATATGTGAGAGTGGTGGCTTTACAATTTTGTTAATAAAACAGTTTATTTTGCAAAAGTTTATTTTTCAGGCATTTATAATTGTATTTTTATGCTTATATTTACATATTAAACTGCAACATACAGTCCTTGTTTTTTTTGTGTGTTCCTTTTTTAAGTGACAGGTCTGTTTTAACAGAATTGAAATAAAATTATATTAAAAAATTCCATGATTTGACTAACATTTTTTTTCCATGAAAAGCTTGAAGAGGCAAAAGCAGCCAGTCTGTGTCATGATATTTACCAATTACATTGTTAATAACTAAAGGTAAATTGTATTATCTTGAGCTGTACAATTGCAGAATTACATAACTTGCAGAAATTAAAAAAAAAGCAACAATATAAACAATAGTATGGACATGTTGCACAAAGTATAACTTTGCCTGCACTTGCCTAAATATGGAATATTTTTTTTTAAATATTTAAACATTGTAAATAAATAGCAGTTATAGTTTTTTTTGCTCTCTGCTTCTTTTGCTTTCAGTCAGATGGCCATCATGTTAACATATGGTCAACTTGCAAAAGGACAGAATTCCAATTTAGCAATAATTTCCAATATGGGGGGAAAAAAAGTCTGACCTTGGGACCGTGCTCAGTTCTCTAATGATTTCCCAGCAGGGTTCATTTACTAGACCTGGGCTAAAGGCCAGTACAATACTGATGGCTGGGGTCAGCATAAACAGCCCATGATGTATTCTGCAATAGTTGCATTAAGCAGAGCAACAGGTCATCAATTAGATACTGACACTGAATATAAATAGGTCTGCTTTGCTTTACACTGAGCAACGTGCTAACAGTTTTCTGCCTGAAATGTACAATTTCTAATGCTTCAATAAAATCAGATATGTTGAATGAAAAAAATTAAGCACAAGCCTAGCACTACAATACTTGCCAAAGGTACTAATGACTATCATGTGATACTTACATTGACGGTTGATGCCTCTTTAAAGGAGCACTAAAGGCAAAAATTAAAAATAAATATATGTAAGTGCAAAGATAGTCTCAGAATTGTATAGATAAATGCAGATATTGAAACAGATTATTGCAATGAGTAAACGTATTTTCAAACTGCAATGACAGTTGATTCAGTGCATAAAGGATACTTTAACTTAACCCAAACTGAATTGACTTTTGTTTTGGTTGCTAAAATGGTCAAAGCCAGATTTATGCTTCCCCCAACTTTGGCTGTCTAGTCTTCATAGCAAATCAACAGGCTCAGATATTCTTTTTAGACAAGGCTGAACAGGTAGTTTGTGGCAATACAACTATAATAAAAGAGTAGGGCGGAAGTCCTGATATGTATACTTGTTAGAGATCATGGATTTAGCATATGTAAGCGCAAGGTATCTAGAATTTATAGAATCAAGTCAGCAATGGCAGCCACTGTGTTTATCTTCTGAAAGGTGCACTTTGAGCAACTCTGTTGCTTCCAGTATGTAGCTCACATTATTTTAAAGAAGCAAGGTCAGAAGACAAAGTGCACCAAGGCATTTAGGTGTAGCCATATTCTAAATATTTTCCCCTTTGGATAGAGTAGGTAAGAGTTAAAACATCCACCAGTTTATTTTTATGTCATCTGTGTCCCATTAGAGAGATTCTCCTGTCATAGAGACACAACCGGAAGTGAGGGGAATTCCCCTCTAAGATAGTTGTCTGCAGTACAGGCGTCCCCATTGGGCGATTTCCACTCTTCCTTTTTTCTCCAAAATGGAGCTATAGCATGTTAAAATAGTCTATGTGAGAGTCAGAGGAGAATGTCTGCTACTCCCAAGAGAGTCAGTTAGGGCCAATAAAGATTCCACCCATAATGGCTAACGTAGAGCATTATAAAACACACTTTTCAGAATTCCGTAAACTAGAAAATGTTGTACATTAAATTACCGCAATACCTAAAATACAGAACAGTAAAAACAGTTTAAGTTTGAAGAACAGTAATACATTGCACTGCTAAGACTAGCAGATTGTTTTTGTTTTCCAGACAATGATCTGATACATGGAAAGCTATTTTTTCCTTTGGTCACTAAGGCCCCTTTCACATGGGGGCCTGTCAGTTCCAATCAGCAGGGAATCCGTGCATGGATCTCCTGTTGATTGGAGCAGTTTGGAATGGGCGTCACCAATGTAACAGGTCACCCCCAATCCGCCACGATCAGGTCCGACAAAACGGAACTCTGTTCTGTTCGGTTTTCAGGACCTGGCAAGAGTCAGGGGTAGTTGGATTTAAATGGATGAACATCCGTATAGGTCCGGCTGCCAATAGATTAACACTGGGCTTCTGATCCAATTCACCTGAAAAACTGAAAGGTGGACCTGATTGGAATGCCTGTATGAAAAACAGATAAATTATTGAACCATATCATACAACAAAGCTACAAACAAAGTCAAGCATCTCCTTTCTTTTTATCAATATTGCAAAAAATAACCAACAAAATCAATCCAATGGAGGTTTTCATTTCCTTTCACCTTCCTTTATTCTGCAGAAAAAACACTGGGCTCATTGGCGTCAAGGAGTACACGGAACATCTAACACAAGAAACATTAGCAACCTTATTTAGATCTAACTACTGAGAGCTTTGGGAAGTCCTTTCTTTAGTGTTTTAAGTGTTTCTAAATAGATTAGCTGCAGAACAAAGCAGCTTTACTAGTCAATAATAGAAAGAAGGAAGCAATGCTTTCATCTTCCACCATTTCTTATTTTCAGTCTGTCAATAAGTGACAGAGTGCACAGCCTGTTCTTCAGAAAAACTTTATCCCCTATTTAAACACAACAGCATTATTATTTTTTTTCCAGTTTAAAACAGGAAAGGGAGACACCCCATGTCGTTCCACTGAGCAGTCTGATGTGGGTGTGCAGTTTTGGATTAAGTTGGAAAACGACTTCAGTTCTGCACAACCTCTTGCATATATGAAACACAATTATTCTTTCAAATATAAGTAGCATGACTTGACTTTTGTTCAATATAAAATGCCTAGAATACTACAACATATAATGTTAGTTAACAATATAACATAGTACATTACTAAGACAATACTTTAGGTGATAATAAAGTCAAAATGTTTTAAGCTATTTCAAACACTAATTAGTTCACATACAGTGGATGCTGCTACTTGATGTTTAAAAGTTTTAGCTTCCTGGAGAATCAGCTGGCCCCCTAAGCACTGGTACTGATAACCTGTTTTTTTGGCTCCTTTCCCTTGCAGGGTGTTATAGAGGCACAGAGACACAGACAAAGCAAGACATACTACTCTCTCCTGCTCTCTGATAAGGCAGGCCATACATTTATCAATTGTTTTCGTTAAACCCGCGGGCTGAACGAAAAAAATTTGATGCGATTCCTCCATCAACACAAACAGCATGTTAATCGAGAAATTGCCACTGTTTGCATTGTATTCTGACAGGTGACGTCGACACCTGTCAGAATACCCGATAAGAGTGGGCAGCTCATTGGCTGCCAGCTCTGATCCTACAAAGATTTTACAGCTGGCTCCTTCGATCAGCTGATCGAGGAATGCTGGCTGAAAGGGAGCAGACAGCCTCATATACTGTGCGAATTTTGGCAAGTACATTAAAAACCGGCTGAAATTCGGTCAGTGTATGGGCACCTTAACCCTTCCTCCCTTCTACAAGCTAGTAGATGGACAGCTGCTGGAGACTGGGCTCTTGTGATCTTGTGCTGGGCAGGAAGTTCAGGGAAGCCAATCTGAGGCATCTAGCATTTTCAGAAGGAGGCCTGCAAATGGCAGCACCCATACTTTTTTCAAGACAGAGTCACATTAGCAGTTTTTAAGCAGTTTGGCAGAGTCATGTTGGTGACCAAGCTGCTCTTTCTATAGTGTGTTATCTCTACGTTTACTATAATAACAAAAATATGGAAGAGCAAGCATGTAAAATCATTAAAAAAAATTGCTTTAACGTAAATTATGAAATAACTCCAAGGGTGATGTCATGCAGGTGATTCTGATGTTGGTGATGTACGACCCAGGTGAGGGAACCACTTAACCTAACAGCGTTGTTACCTAAGTGGCCCAGAATATTGCTCTATAGCAAGGAGCACCAAAGGAGTGGCATCTCAGACCATTTAGAGAGCGACTCATTAGAAAAAGATAATTGATCTGTTTAATAATCCTGTCACTGGCAAGGATTACTTACCTGACATTACATTAAGGGGCATATTTATAAAGCCGTGAATGTGACTTTTACCAAACATTTACTGGTGGTGAATTAATCACTGTCATTTAAAAAACACATACACTGGGAAGATTTACATGCAGTGAATGATTGGTGATTGAATGATTCCCCTTTAAAAAAAATATCTTTAACAAGATGATTGGATGTTCCTTTCATACCTGCAGCCAAAAAAGCTTCTACATCTAAGAATAATTACACATCACTGTCCATTTCTAACAACTGCAGGCATACTTGTATGCAATATTTTAAGGAAAGAAAATAAGATTTTGTTAGGCACAATGTCTGCTATATATGAACCTTCTCAAAACAGACTGCAAGGCCTTCTGACCACTAATTACATTCCATTCCTAAAAGGTCCGCCTGCCTGGGTGTCCAAATAATTGCAATTAAGGCAGGAATCTAGTAATTAGAAAACTGAGCACCCTGCCAAGAACAATATCCTTCTAACTGATGGGCTTACTGTGAAGGACTAATTCACTTTGAAAGGGTAGAAAACTCTTGCTAAGTTAATGTGTTTCCACATGAGAAAAAGAAAAAGGCCAGTGCAGGATTTGTATGTCTCATGAAAAGCCTGTCCATATATATTCCTTACTAAGGACAAAGCACACATTTTATATAAAACAAGTTACAATTTTAAAAAGGAAAACTGGAAGAATAGGAATGAATGAATTGCCACATTGTCTTTGAAGGTGCAAGCTCCAAAACTGTCATGGTTATCCTTTATTAGTTAATAAATTTGTGACACAGAACAAGTATGCAGGTCAAGAACTCCACCTTCACTGGTTGCATAATTGTTTTTCATGAAGCAAGGATGAGGATGACATCTTCTGAGATTGCATCAACAACACTTCTATGCAAAAGCAGCTCTCACAAACCTATCATGATATGTATTTCTGACAGACAAGACCCTCTATTTTTAGATCAAAATGTTTACAACAAGCCAGGAATTTTCAAATTACACACCAACAACTGAATGGAGGACCAACATATTATGGTTTGCCCTAGATGCAACAAATCTATCTAGTTCTTACTCCCATAACAACCTTCCAGTCTAATGTCCTTACCACATTCACATGAGCACACAAATACACATTCTAGGACTAATTTAGTCAGAAGATAATTAACCTAGCAGTACAACAATTAACCTAGTGTGCCCTGTTCACACCATGTGCAGTGGTGTGCAAAGAAAATGCAGCTCAACAGACATGGTGTGGAACAAGCCGTAAATGCTGGGTTTTGGAAGGAAAGCATAAAACCAAAAAATGACCTATGTACATACAAATTGTGTTCATGATAGGATTGAATAATGGCTCGTTCACAGCAGCCCGCATGTGTTATGTTTGGTATAATGTATATGAGCTGGTGTGTGGTATAAGGGTGGTGTTACTTTTCTGTTCACTTTATTGAAATGTTACTAAATTAAATTTAATTCTATTCCTTGCACCAACAGGGCAGTGCAACATCCTGCGGTGCCATGTGCTGCACTGCATAAAAATGCAGATATTTGACATACAAGGCACCTTAGCGCAGGTTTGTGGTGTGAACAGGGCACTTGGAAAACAATGATTTTCTGTGTGCCCTTGTGTTGAGTCTCCATTGATCCATCAGTTCAATGTACCTGGTAGGAGCGAGCCCTAAAAGATCTCTCTGCAAAGAAGTGAATGGATACTCACCTCTTCCACAGTCCTTGCCACCAAATGCTCCTGTAGTGCAGAGAAATCACCCCCTGAAGTCCCTTCAAAAATCAAAACTTCCAGCAGTGTTGATCTCTGCTTTTCCCATTGCAATCAATGGTTTCTCCCAGCAACCGCTAGGTGTCCACTGTATTCTGTAGCTGTGTAGGGGTCAGTGGAAAAAACCACTGTGCGCAAAAGGGACCAGCAGTTCGCCATTACCAAAAGAGAGATGTTCGGCAGAGAGAAGAAAGATGAGTATTTACTTTTTTCTTTGGAAAGAGATTCCTCGGTCAATGTTTCCATTCAGAGACAAAGTCGCTTTAAATCACATTATTTGGGGCAAATGTGAAGGGTTTGCTTAAATAAGAAGTTCACCCTCCCCCCAAAAAAATTGCAGTTGATAGTCCCTTTCCTATTAAGTCTACAGGGCAGTAAGTAAAGAAAAATCTGCGACACTTATAGCAGAAAAAAACCCCTCTATCCAAAATAAAAAAAAGTTTCAGCCTTACTTTAAAACAAAGAACTGGTATCAGAAACACCGTTTACAAGAAGCATGTTTCATAGTTACATTCAACTGTAAAAAAGCAAATACCAAATGCAATGTATGAGCATTCTAAGAGAACTGCAGTTTCTTTCTTTCACGAGTGTGTGCCTTTAAAAGATGCGCTGATGATAGAGCTATGAAGCCATAAAAGAGATAAAGACAAGATATGGGGTCTGGCTCAAAATCAACTAACATACTGTAGAAAAGACACTATTTTGTCTACCGAGCAGTTGTTTAGTCTAAGTGCACTTTTTAAATAGTTATTTTTTCTTCAAAATGGAGGAAAGAAAATACAACTCAATCATTTTTCCCACAGTTACAAGATGACTCAGCAAGCAATTGGGCATTACTTAATATTTTCCAACTCTTTTTACACTTCCTCACAACATTTCCCCTGCATATGAGCCATAAAAGCAACCTTTTATTTCAGTTAACTTTTTTTGAATACATCCTAAAAATTAAGGAAAAAGTGAAAGCCTGAGGTCAACAAATATGGCTGTATTAAAACTCAAATGATAGTAAATAAATGAAACCCCAATGTGCTGAAGCATACAATGATTGTTTTGAGTTTCTATATATAAATCAGTGCCAAGCTCTGATCGTTATGTTGAACTTCCCAGGAAACTTTCTCCACTGGAAATGAATCACTCAGTCCTTCCTAATGGATCAGAACACACCAAAGTACAAACTGAACTGAAAGTCTAAGCAGCCAAGGTCACGAAAAAGGGGAAAATGTGATGATTTTAAAGTAATCAACAGTGACTTTAATTTTTTGGTGAATATTAACCCATTATGTACAAATATAAATTCTTTTCACCTTGCATGTGCCAATGAGCAGTTTCGGTTCCCACTTTCCTGGAATTCCACTTCATAGGAATGGGAAAATTTAAAAAGCCATCATCAAAAGCACAAATGAAGGATGGAGTAGAAACAATATGCACCCCTAATAAATAAGGCACATGTGATTTTAGTTTTTTCTGTCAGGTTAAAAAGAATAATATCCTCATCTGCATTTACCCCCTGCTTCTGCCATGTAGAAAAAGTGTATAAAAGATATGTGTACCACTCGAGGTGAGTGGTTCATCACAGGCTCTGCTGCAAAATCACTGGGTGCTGGTCAGGCTTATTGCTTATTGCACTCCAGCAATCCAGTCAGTAAAGAAAATAAGGGGAATTTATCAAAACTGGATCAGACAATATCTGGAGAACCTGTGCATGGCAACCAATCAGCCTCTCTCTCTCATTTTCAAATCTTAACTGAACAAACTGAAGAGAGAAGCTGATTGGTTGCCATGCACAGCTGTCCCAGATTTTGTCTGTTCCTCACTGAGTCACCACACTCTGGTTTGCAGCAACTTTTCTTATTTATTGAATATTAAAAAGGGGTCACCTCTTACGTGTTTTGTGTGCTTTTGTGAAAAAGTGTTTTTCAGTGCAAAACATGTAAGAGGTGGCCTCTGCCACTATTCTATAAATAAAAAAAAGTTGCTTCAACCCTACTTGATGGTCACTTTTCATCCCATCACTGCAAGTCTACCATCATTTCTGAATTTCTAAACTGAAAGTCAAAAGGTATTTATTTTTCTTTAGTTTTCTTTGGTAACACTTAGAAAAAAATTAGCATTAACACCACGACAATACAAAATCGCATCAGTAATGTAAAAACCTATTCTTGCTGCATGACATTAAAATATAAAGTATCTACAGCCAAATAAATAAATTAATGAACACTTCCAAAACGTACGGCATCACCTCCCACCCTTGAAATACATCAAGTGCACAGTAAGAAAAGTCTACAGCAATAAACTACATCTCCAGCTCAGCAGTCAAGCCTCAGGAGTTAATAACACAAGAAATAAAACTGCTGTTATGATTGAAAGATGTATTAAAGATGCTTATCACTTATTTTTAGTTTTGTCGGTCAGAAACACTTCTCTGTTGTTGCCAGCAATGTAAAGTTTATGGAGGTTGGAAATAGAGAGTACTAAACCAATAAAGGCATTTTCTCTGCAAGTACATCCAATACAGAAATATATCAAACACATTAAAAATAACTTCCCGAAATAATTTACGAGAAAAAAAGCATCGCTGTGACAAAGTGCAATATTCCACCATAAAACCCGAAACAAAGTGCAAGAAGGAAACACATTAACATAGCAACAAATAACGTATTTGTTTTTTTATTAGTAAAACCATCCATAGCCATGGTCTAACTTAGGACCATCACATTACCTATTTGTGTCATTTACACATATTTGTAGTATGTTTTGATGGATTTAAAATTTGTAAGAGCGTGAAAGAAGAATCGTTCATATTGGCTATAGCAATCAGTAAGAGCCATTGCAGTTTGTTTTTTCTTTGGATAAATCTGTGTTTTTTAGATATCATCAGACTTTACCTTGAATTAAAAGGGACAGCTATTTGTCTTGTTTTCGAAAACATTAAGCATAAAGACCAACCTTTCCCAACCTTGTGTGCCCTTCTGGCTTCCTCAGGGGTACCTCAAAATTTTGTGGTAGTGGGACAGTGATAGTGAAGGAGGAAATGAAGGCTCATGTGAAGGAGGCTCCTGATGTAAAGGGGGAACTCTGATGTGGGGAACTCTGATGTGGAAGGGGGTGGACTCTTATTAGAAAGAGGGCATTCTGATGTGAGAGGGGGGCTCCTGATGCAAATGGTGACTCTGTGTGAAAGGGGGGATCTTGATTTGTAGGGGGCAACCCACTTTTTTTTATATCTGTTCTTGCATGTGGTCTCCCTTAAAATCTATGACATTTTAGACTGGGGTGCCTTGAGATTTTGCATACTTTTAAAGGGTGCAGTGACTAAAAAAGGCTGAGAAACACTGCATGGGACTATGATGCCATTATACTAAAGTACCGGGAGACTCAACCCATGGTGCAAGACATGTAAATTTGAGTCTTTTAGTAATTTTTTAAAGTTTGCATGAACTCCTGCCATGTCACAATATAGGTCAACAATATGTTTTCCCACATTTTTTAATCTTTTATCAGTAAAAAAAACAAACAGTCCTATAGCTCCAGTCAAATTATTTTACCCAAGGGGAAATAGTGTCGTCAGCTGTATGCAGGGGAAAAAATGTCCTTAGTCTCCCGCCACCCTTTCCCAGTAATTACACTGTTACATTGTAACTGTGTAGCCAGTGGGAATCAGAGAGACTGTAGCAGTGACTTATCTGCATCAGATATTTGTAATGCAGCAAAAAAAAAACACAGGCACCAGGATTTACATGGCTGTCTATTTTTCTGAGCCAGCATCTCACTCCAGGAATTAGATGCTGACCCTAAATGCTGAACAAAGATGGTGTCATCCTTCAGTATAAAAAAGCATATAAAAGGAAGGGAGCAAAACGGGGATCTCTGTAAAGCTGGCCAAACACTGTTTGAATTTTGGCCAATTCTTGCGGAATCAGTGGAAATTTGAGCTGTGAGTGGCATCACCTGACTAAACAAATGTTGTTTTTTGTCTATTAACTTCTGTTGAAGGAATCAGGTGTAAAGGTGGCCATACACTCTACAACCATCGCAAGACTTTAGTCTTGCGATGGTTGTAAAGGGATTAAAAAAACGTACGATCTGCCTATCTTGGACAGGCAGATCGCACTCTCGATCATCGCAAGCCCGCCCTCCTGAGGGGCGGGCTTCCGATGACCGCAATGCTGAACGGGCAGTGTGCGCGTGCGCACACCGGCCCGTTCAGCATTTATCTTCCAAGCACCTTCTAACCAGCCGAGAATCGTACGATTCCCGGCTGATTTTCGAACATGCTGGTTCGACAGAAGACGTGCGACCGTACAGTAGAAACGGTCGCACGTCTCCGTTCACACTGCTCGATTATCGTACGAAAAACCGATCGCATACGATTATCGTACGATAATCGTGCAGTGTATGGGCACCTTAAGACTCTCAAGGGAACTTTGACACTCACTGCTCGGTTACATAGCAGCCGGCAGGGTGGATTTCTTCATGGGGGAAACTTTTTTTTTTTCCAGCCCCTAATGAGAAGTCTAAATGTGTATGGCTAGCTTCAGAGCCAATAAATACCTGGACATATTTCAAATACACATTTCTTAGCATGCATGTACTTAACACAAAAGATTATATCTGATATGTCCACTTTAAGGCTTTATGTATCAACATGTTCTTACAAGAACTGGGTGCGCATGCCCACAGCACAATTACTTTGATGGGCAGGTGTTATGCTGCTTGGCGGCTGCGAAGAAGTAACACCAGGTCTTACATTTCTAATAGTTACTGGTGCCAAAACGATGATCGTTCTGACCATAGTGGTAAAACAAAATTGACAGAGCAGGATATCAAATGTTTCTGAAATTCTAACTCCATTTTTTTTTAAATGAAATGTTAAAACCAAATTAAATTTCGGACGACATTCGTCAAATCTCTGATGAGATTACCAAATGTTCTGATGAATTTTTTCATATATAGGAGTACGTTCGCACATAAATCTACTAGTGTATGGCCAGCTTTAGTAAGAATGTGTTGATACATCAGGCCCATAGGCTCTAAAAATGTTAGCTGTGCAAAGGATTATCTGAGCTTCTACTCTTTCTTTACAAAAATATCCTACAGGTAATGTGCAACAAAGCAGGCCAAACATTACCATCCACAAGCCTGCATTTTTCATTCTGCATTGTCCAACCTCTGTATAGATCAGCATGTCTGTGTTTAGACTGTGTTCATTCATGTGCAAATGGTTGTGCTGCAAATGCATCCCTGTGTTTTTGTATATACATTAGTGTGTGTTAACTGGTCTGCTGGCATTGTGTGTTAGACCACAGAAGAAAAGTTCAGTTGATGTTACAGCTGCCTTTTACACTAAATAAAAATTTTGTTCCAGCGAATAACACTACTTTTATAGGATCTCTGGAAACTATGCACTGTTGGTGGTGAAAACGGACCAGGTTGGCAAGCATTTTTCTAAACCTCTGAAAGATCTTTGTAGTTCTATTCCAAGTATTAATTATAGCATGACGCATGTCATTTGCCCTGTACACTATCTTTAGCCTGATTCTATTTTCTGGAACATAAAAGAGGCCTCAAATATAAACATTTACTTAAGAGTGTAAGATGCTAAGGCTGTATAATGGGATTGCTTTTCTTAGACTTTTAAGCAGTGAGGCTGCACCTGCTGAAAATTGGATTTTTAATGCAGGTCACCTTTGAGTAAAAGTAAGGCATTTGAGCAGACAGTAATGGCAACACAGCAGGTCTATGATAACATCAGAAAAAAAAAATCACAAGTGTGCTCCTACGCCGAGAAGCCGCTAGCTCGGTAAGAATTAATAATGCAGGACCATAATTGAGCAAATGTGTTGATCCTGTTGCCTGAGTCTAATTCACTGTTACAGAAGTGCAGGAATAAGTGTCTGGAGCACAGTGTGGTTTAATGTGATGTACAGCAACATTATGTTGGAGATGACTGAAGAGGATAAAGTGGTATCGGATTGAAATATTCTTATCTGAACACCTCTTGTAGGTGTCAACAGGAGGGTAATTTGATGCTGCTCTAAGTCCGGAATGGTAAATATCATACTCTTCTGGTTAAGCAGGGCACATGAAATAAGACACACCAGGGCATAAGTTGTTTTTACAATGCAAGTCTATCCCAGGAATTAAAATTTCTTTAACATCGTAACTGCAATACCTTTTTAGGAACAAAAATCCTTGAAATAATTTTTTTCCTCTTAATTCTTTATTTCTGTTGAACACACACACAAAAAAAACAATAGATGAATATTGTCAAACATTCAGAGGTAATCCAAGAAAGACCACACATGACACAAATGTATTTGTAATTGGTATGAATGTCTGGCAACCAGGATTGTCCACATATCCTGTCATGAGCATTTAAAGGGATCTATCTATAAACAATAAAACGATCCTGCAAATATCTGTGAATGCCTGCCTTGTGTAAATAATGGTAAAAACTAACTTTGTCAATATATTTTATTTTTAGGTCGAATGTATTGTGATGCAATACTACATTGTAATCACTAGATGGCGCTGAGGAGCATGGAAAATAAGAATTGTTTTCTTATGCTCCTCAACTCCATCTAGTGGCCATAATGCAGTATTAAAAGGAATCCCTGTCGGGTCCGCACAGGGATCCTTCATCAGAGCGACAGTGAGTCACTGTTACTCTGATGAAGGATCCCTGTGCGGACCCGAAACGTTAGCACTGTATGACAGTATGTGACATTGGGTATTGAATAAACATATCAATACTTTAAAAACCCTTCAAGTGTGTGCCGGTGAATTACTTTTATTTACTGTTACACATAGCAACTTCATGACTGCTCTCTCCTCCCGTCAGTATATTTGCATGCAGCACACCCAACTGGCTCCCAGTTCTGCCCCACTCTCTCCCAGTGCTGCTCTATAAGGGATTGCAAGAGGCTACATACAAGCCACATTCAGGTATACTAGTTGCTTTTTTAAATACATTTGAGCCTCCTTCAGACCTCTGATCAGTTGGGGTGCATTACCACACCAACATCAATGTACAGTATTTCACACGTTAATGTGTGTTGCTATAAGGTAGCCCATTCATTCAGAATAGGTTGCTAATGACTTACAAAAGACATAATACTTTTTTTGTAATTTGCTGCAGGGTGGGTGTGCTGCCTGCTACTGTAGTTGTATGTTAGGGTACCATTCCAAATGAATGCCACTGCAATGCAACGCATATACTGCTAAGCAGTAACGCATGGTAAAACTTGTCTTGTGAGAGCAGAGTGTTACAACAACACATTGGTCAGAAGCAGGCCTTAATTATTTATTAGTGAATCCAAATCTGCTTAATGTGTCTTTTTTTGTATCTACCTGGAGTTCAGCGTTACATCTTTTTTATCCTTATGTATTACTGCCGAACAAAAAGTATGGAACATGTTTAGAAAAGCCCTCAAAACAAAATCCTCTGCACATTTCTCATGTAGCCAGACATATTGCTCAAATAACATAAAAGCAAGGGAGACTAATTCTGAGCACTGTTACAGCAAATTATACTGAAACTTTCAAAAACAAACAAAGCAGGGTTGTTTGTTGCATCCTTTTACTGGAAAAGAGCAATTTGAGCATATTTTCTATTATTTTCATTTTTAACAAACTCGCAGGCAAGAAAGCTCATTCCTAATTCATTCTTTCGTTCAGCTTAACCTCTCTTCTCAGCAATTAAAGCACTCTGCACATCCCTCATCTATCACATATCCAGCTAAATAATGCATTGCATTCTCTGTTCATCTTTTATCATCCCAAATGACAGGTATTAGCATATCTCCCCAGTCAATTAGAGTGCAGCAGAATAATCACAGCATAATTGAGCGAAAGCCACTCTAATCACCAACCAGGCAAACTTGTAGGGTAGAAACCACTCAGTGTATATATATCCTAATAAACACCTGGTAATAAAATATAAAGCAGTAAAATTACTTTGCTGTAGACAGAAGTTACACGCTTTTCAAAGTCATCACCATATTATTGACCATCAGTTACACAGCACATCTATGAAATGTATACAGATTTAAGAACAGCTCAGTTAGTTCCTCCTGGCACAGAAGTATTGTACACAGCATACCATGGTTTCTTTCTCCCAGGTACTGAATGCAATTGCTTCTAGTTATCTCTTGAAACTATTCCAAACCATCTTGACAATGTTTCCATGATGGTTTGGGCAAAACTCTCCTCACACATACTGACTTGTGACTAGTCGCTTCCATTCTCTGTAGGCTAAGCCACCCAACCAAAAACCAATAATGGAGAGGGTTTTTATTACCTAATAATATTATTTAAATTGATGGAGATTATTAGGGTTATTCACAAAAGGGTGAAGAGCTTGGAGAAGGCAGGAGAAGTGAACAATATAGGCTATAGTAGCGGATTTGGAAAAATTCTCCAATTGAGCTCACTTTCCAGTTCAGCTATGTTGTCCTAGATTGTTCACTTCTCCTGCCTTCTCACAAACCCTTTTGTGATTAGACCCGTAAATATTTTAACTTTATATGACCATACATTTTTTTAAACACAAACTAGAAATCTGCTTACGACTCTGTGCATCTAGGCCTTAAAATGTACAATGTATAATATATACAGCATAGAAACTATATATTTATAATAGTTGTCTGTTCAACCAAAAGTGGAATTTTTGTTAGATGTTGAGCCCAGTGGACTGGGTCGGCCTTTGTTTTGGATGCACCTACAGCAAAACATGCCTGACTCATCCTGAGAGATTTGGGTATCCTTTTCCCGTTTGTAAGTTTCGGCACTTCCTATTGTATTCTCCATAATACAAAAGGAATAGAAAATCCAACAGAAATAGCACGACTCATAGTGGCCACAGTGGGCATACAGACTTTGCAATCCGGGCACAGATATCTAACCAATAGAGTCCCTGGAAGAGATATATGGAATGATCAGATGATTTATCCCCTCATCATCTACCAAGAACTGAAATATCAGTTTTGGGTGGGATACCCTTTAATATTATAGACCGTGTAATCAGAATCCAAAATTTACACCAGTCTCATGAAGGTCATTGTGACAACAATATAAAGCTGTTGTTAATATTACTTTTAGAACATCTCCAATTCAAGTAAATTAAAAACATAAATAAATGAAAGACTTCTCTGGCATACAAGTATTTTTTATGTGTTTTGATTCCAGGAACTGATTTGTTTCCAAATTTGTTACACTGTTCAGGGAACACTGTCATATCACATCCAGGTCTAAAGGGTATAGCTGCAGTAATCAAACCGTGGAAATATTTTATTTTATGGCCCTGCCGAACGTATAAACCTTATTCAGCCAAACTAAAGATCTAATTTATTCAGGGGATTCTGAGAACTGCGATATAAATCCTAGAAACTGTTTTGATTTATATTTTCTTGCAAAATCCCTGAGCTTGACAAAGTACAGTTGGCATAGGTCCTGCACAGTATAGTACATAACAGAGCAGATATCTCAGACAAGCAGTTCAGCTATATTGTTCTGAAGGATCGAAAAAGTTACACTGTCTCTGCTTACTTAAGAGTATTAAAGATATTACTGCTCCCCGGTGAGGAATAGTAGGCAGTTTACAAGAATGTCCTTTTATAATTTATACAAGCTATAAAGCAGTGCACAAAACTTAGAAGCTTTAGAGATAGGATCAACTCTTTACCATGACTATACCACTGAGTAAAATACTTGACTCGTGTAATGTTTTTTTTTTTATATACAATATAAAAGACAAATATTTAGTCCACAACATTACTACGGAGGACTTGAAATCAACTGAATTTTTTATTGTTCATTAATATAAAAGTATTATATTAAAATAAGCTCAAATGAGGAGTCTGCATCACAAAATAAATTAAAGACACCAAAAGGTAAGTTCCTTTAACAAAAATCCTTTAACTGCTTCCCGGCCGGCCGTTGTACATATACGGCCGGCCGGGAGCTTCCTGAATGTAACCGGCCGTGTATTCACGGCCTGTTAGCCCCGCCCACTCGGGCGCGCCGTGCGGTGCGCGCGAGCGGGAAACGCAGTCAAATTGAAAACAGGCAGCGATGCCCGTTAACATACAAGCGATAGAGCCGGTGGATCGCTTGTATAAGCTGCCGGCCCGTGCCCCCCCCTCCCTCCACGGCCCCCCCTCCAGTTGTCATGCTGGTCCCAGGCTCCGCTGTGCCCGGTGCGAGCCCGGTACCAGCAAAGTGCTTCTCTGACAGGGGATCCGAGGGAGGTCGGTACACGATCTCCCTCCGGTGTCAGAATGCAGAAGTGATGTAGATTACATCACTTCTGCATTCTCGTGTCACTCTCCAGCTTCAGACGCTGGAGAGAAGCTGATGAAGCAGATCTCTGCTTCATCAGCTTCTTCAGGGGGGTCCTAAGTGACATTAGGGGTCTTGGAGACCCCTGATGTCTCCATAAAGAGGACCTGTCACTTCTTTTGCTATCACATAAGGGGGTTTCTTAGCCCCTTATCTGATAACTTTATTGCTAAGTGAAGAAAAAAAAATATGAAAAAAATAAAAGTTTCCCCCAAAAATTTTTAAGTTACACATAAAAAAGAATTTAAAAAAAGAATGTTTCATATCGCAGCGAACATCGCAGTGAGAGCAATCATTCTAGGGCCATCAATCACTGATGACACTAAACTCATGAGCAGCAAAAGCTTTTAAAGCGTCGCCTATGGTCAATTTTGAGTATGGTAGTTTTTTGCGATTTCACGGGAGCGCGCAATTTTTAAGCATGACATGTTTGGTGTCTATTTACCTGACGTGACCCCGTCTTTTATATTTTACCAAAATAATTGGGTAATAATAATTGTTTCCTAACATAATGTAAAAAAAAAAAAAAATCACAATTTTTAGGAATTTTTCCGAAATATAGTAAAAAATTAAAACCCCAGTGGTGATTAAATACCACCAAAAGAAAGCTCTATCTGTCCCAAAAAAAATGGTATAAAATTCATTTTAGTATAGCGTTGCATGACGGAATAAACGTCAGTCAAAGTACCGCAGCGCTGAATACTGAAAAATGGCCTGGCCAGGAAGGGGGTCTAAACACCTGGTCAGCAAGTGGTTAAAGGACCCAGGAAGTCAGGTTCTAAGAGAATGCTTGAAGAAAAAAAATCACCTTAATTAAAAATATATAGCATGCGTAAGCTTCATACACGCTATTTTGAAATACACTGGGGGGTTAGGATCTTACAATGTTAGCCTGCACCCAGCTATGTTTGTATTTTAAACTGTCCATATTTTCTGCCATGCAATCATGAAAACAATACTCTTATCCTCCAGGTCATGTAATTGGGCCACTAATTGTTTTTAGCTTGAGGGCAAATGTAAGTCATTCCCAACAATATGCTTAGGCTTACTGTAGACCTACTTATATTTAAGCTCTGACTTTATACTGGGTAAGTTGTACCTGTACAGCTACGGGGATGGCTGGAGTGCACAGTTTTGCATAGTATTAAACTATATCTAGCCATTTGATTAAGAAAGGCAGACCCTTGCTTAGAGCTTATTCTGTGGAAGTTTTGCTAAACAGGAATAGGTCATAATTGGCAATAAAGTTTTCTAAACTTGTTGCAACATATACAGTAGTTGACCTGTAAACTACCTTTTGTGGTCTGTCAAAAAAATCTTTAAATATTAAACATAAAGACAACAATTTCCCAATTGCAAGGCAGCTATTTTAAATTCTTTTATGTTTATTTTTGGTTTAAATGTTTGTTCATTGCATAAAGAAAATCTCTTAATTACATAAATGATACACCGAAACTGAAATGCCATTTCAGGTAAGAAGACAAAAGCTGTAAAATGAAACCATAAAACTGAAGTTATATGCAGCTCCAATCAATGCATTTTCCATCAGTTAAAATATAAATAAACTATAATGGTACATGTTATATAGCAGTCATACAATAAAGTAACACTCTGGGTAATGTTTAAAGCACAAAAAAAGGTTAAGGGCTCTAGCTATCTGTAGTCTAAAGTGAACCTTCACACTTCCTGACTTCCACAGCAAACTCCTGAGAGATACCTAGCAGTCAATGTCAAAACTCAGAGCTCCCATCAGCACCAAAGCTCATTTATCAACATTCTGTCCATGTAAGAGAAGGCAGACCAGGGCTGGAACACAACCTTCATTAGAAATGCAGAACATAAACTGCTGACACAAAGAGATCGTCAACTCCACTGCACAAGATAAGTCAGAAAATAAAGAGATTGCAAGGAAATTGGGCAGCAGTAGCAGGATCACAAATTAAACGCTGGAGCTTAAATGGAAAGGCCGAGGTTAGGTGGGAAAAAAAATGCACAGTTTAGTGTTTTAAGAAATGTAAATCAACTGCAACGGCACTGGAACAAAACAGCTTATAATAACGAGAAAGAAAACAATCTTCATGATAATAGGAGGCAGAGGGTTACAGTTATGAGAACCCTTCACATGTCACTTCCTACTGTTTAAGAAAACACATAATAACCTTTCATTTCACACAGCGGCTTATTTGCTGGATTCATCAAGATAATTAAAATTTACTCTAAACTTCAAAGCATTTCTACAGCCTGTCATATTAGGTTAGCTCCGGTCTATGCAGTGAGTGAGTCTGTTGGCCTTTTTCAAGAGCAATCGACATTTTGCCTTCATAAATTAAGGTTAGGACGAAAACAAATTAATGGAAAAAAGGAAACACAGCTCTTGCAGGTAATCTATTAGTGACAAATCACGCAGCAGTACACGGAAAATAATACATCCAGCAGAGACATAATTGTTTCAGATATTTAACAATAAAGTAGAGATGAAGTCATTTAAGAAAGCATATTATAGGACAGTAGATGTTTTGTAGCACAATCTCAAGAAAAATATCTAAAAAGGACAAACAAACACATACAAGTAAACGCTAGACAGCTGCTATAGTACCAATTCCACTGCATTATTTTGATTATGGCTGGGGCCCTCTGTTGGGATTTTATTGGCATTTGTATCCTCACTAGCGAGGTGGGTACTTAGTGCCTGCACCAGGGACTACATAGTGAGAGCAATTTTCCCAACACAAGCTCAGGGAGGGATAAATACCCTATAGAGGTCGTAACTGTGCCCCATGCCTATAAAAGAAAGAGTTTTTGTTGCCATACGTGCCCCTGTTGAAAATATTCCCTCTCCAGGTAACCAAACAGGAAACAAGCAGAAATCCCTTGCATTGGGCCACACACAATAAAACTTAAACACAGCTTCTAACCCCTCTACTCTTTGTCCAAACTGAAACGTTTTGCCTTGAAATGTGCTTTAGGTTTTTATCGCAAAGGCCCCATAGAAATGGAATACAACACTGCAGCATTCAATGTTTTTAAGCCCCAGAAAGGGGTGCATATACTACCAAACGGGTAAAAGGTATCTAAACCCAAAAACATAAATGTAATATATTGCAGCTTACCAGTTCTTAGATGTGGTGGCTAAATTCGTTTTCTTTTTAGCCCTTTTCTATTTTTACCTGATGAGCTTGCACATAACACACTTCTTGTCCCTGAGTGGCTACACTAACTCCTCCAATGTATCTGTGGGGGGACAGTGGTTTCCACCTATGGTTGGACTACAAATATGTCTGCCATTGCTCACCTCCATGGGGAGATTAATAGAAAAAAAAGATACGATTTTTGTTGTTGATGCATTTCACAGAAAGTGACAAGTGTACTGCATTTGTGGAACGATCAATAGGTATTTCTGTACTAGCTGAAAATTACATCACATCTCGCAATTCCCCACACCCAAGGACTGTTATATAATGAAATATATGAAATATTTGTTCTTGGGTTAGTTATCCTTGAAGCTTAAAGTGAACATAAAGACATGTTTTATAGTAATTGATAGTAAGGAAGCGTTAAAAGCCCTCTCCCGTTATTATTGCTGTGCCCCTCTTGAGAGATTCATTAACAGGTGTTGAGAAGAAAAACTTACAAATAGAACACATTTATCTTATTTCCTGTTGTGAAGGTAATACTTAGGCATAAAAGGGCAATAACTATATAGCTACTGCGTGCTATACGATGACAGCACAGAGCCGCGCTGCAGCCGTTAAAGATCCTGACAATATTGTCGGGATCCACCCCACTGCCTGATTGACAGCTGGCTCTGCCTCTCTAGAGGCAGAACCTGCTGTGCTCGCCCCCTCCCCTGTCTGTCCCTCTAATAAGTGCTGAGAGTGAAGGGGGAATCCCTGTGGAGTGGGATAACTGACAGTGACCGCTCTCTGCAGGGAGAAGATCGTGAACTGAGCGAACGACGGTATGTGATCGCTCAGTTCTCAATCAATAGAGCCGATATGCGACAGCTTCAGTGTCACACGCCGGTTTTAACTATGGGGATAAGTGTATTTCACTCTACCCCTAGTTCTCCTTTAACGGCCCATGGCAGTGTTATGGGTTGTCCCAGTTCCTGGTCATGATCACTGTTATTTAACATGGAGGGGAATTTATCAAAACTGGAGCAGACAAAATGTGGAGCAGCTGTGCATGGGCACCAATCAGCTTCTTTCTTCAGTTTGTTCAGGTAAGATTTGAAAATGAAAGAAGCTGATCGGTTGTGCTGGGCAACTGCTCCAGATTCTGATACATTTCCTTCATGGTCTGCATATAAAAATGTGGAAATCTATATAAGTAATAGCTGTAAACTGCCACCAAAAAAGTGCAATCATGGTGATCTATACGCGATATTTCCCAGCTTTCAAATACACTGATGTCCATATAGGATTCAGATAGCAGATAAATAAATATATATGCAGAAGACCTGTTTACTTAACCAACTTTATCTAGGCAACATAATCTATTTGGGGAAAACAGGAGCCAAAAGCGTATACACACAAAAAAAAACAACCGAAACCCAACAATGTTCCAATATTCCATGAGGTCTCAGACTGCTGTTTTCGTCTACATTCAATTCTCACTTCAAATGCTCTGTCAGGCTTGAAACAACTGCCTTTTTATTCAAAGGTATCCTGCATTCTGATGTCTACTGTATAAACTAAACTTGAATGAGCAGGATGCTGAAGGTGGGATGCTTTTTTTCCCCCTGATCACAGGAAAATGCAGTTAGCTGTGTGAGTGCAGCACATCGTATCACTGCGGGGAGGAAGAGAATAAATTACAGATCCTTTTCTTATTATAGACATGTATAGAGGGAAACTGGTGGAATAAAAGCCTCGCATTTTCACACTCAAAACTACTGAGTGTCTTGTCTCAAATAAATGTGAATCACACTTTTTGCTGGGAATAGCGATTTCCAATTATGTGAACAATATTTACATTTATTTATTTTTTAGCAAGCAGTTTGATATGGTAATGGAATGCCACTGATAGAACTTTAATTTAAGGGATGCGAATATAAACAAATGTTGTGCGTTAATGTTCTCCATGTTCATTTTAAGCTAGTGCCAAAAATGTTACATACTGTTTTAATGGTGACTCTCAGCCCCAAGATTTTGTGTGATCTGATGTTATGTAACCTCTTAATAATGACGGTATAACAACCCTTAACACTCAAACTCTTTTGGGTCTTGGGAGCTTGGGTGTTAAGGGCTGTTATACCTTCATCATTAAGGGGTTAAAAAACTTTAGACTACACAAAATCTTGGGCCAGAGAGTCACCATTAAACCTTTTTTGCGCTAGCTTAAACACTGACATACTGCATGTTAGTAAAACTGTACATAGCAGCAGCACAGTGGTTAGCACTGCATTGCAGCAGTGGGGATCATGTTCTACCTGGGCTAGTGTGGGTATCCTCCGGGTACTCCAGTTTACGCCCACATTCCAAGGACATGTTGGAAGGTTAATTGACTCCTGACTAAATTGCCCCTGTATGTATGCATGTGAGATAGGGACCTTAGATTGTAAGCTCCTTGAGGCCGGGGACTGAAGTAAATATAAAATGTGTAAAGCGCTGCGTAAAATTGTCAGCACTATATAAAATACTTATAGCTACTCAGTGTATACAGGGGTTTTTTTAGGACAAATTGAGCCTTCTTTTGGTGGAAAATTTTAGCAGATATCTCCTGATTTTTTTTTATTATTAGGATATTATTAGGATAACTGAGCTAAAAAAGTAGAAAAAATATTTTGCACAATAATACACATTATTATGTTTTTATTCTAGCCGCTGGTATTAGAGACAAGCAACAATAATACACATTTTTCTCTTTTTTTTTAATTCTACTTGTTGGTATTAGAGAAAAGAAACAGTAATACACATTTTTCTTTTTTTAGTCTACGTAAACACAATGATACGTACACTAAATATAAAACCTTTTTTCCTACCCTCAGGGCTGAAGAAGAAGAAAAATCTTAGGGCGTATGGCCAGTTTTAGATCATGCTGTTCAGTACACTCTGTAATCTAACAGGCCTGGTCAGACCCCCCACCCCACCCCTCAGTGCTACAAATGCTCATGAGCATGCTTGTGATGAGAGCTGTGGTTGTTACATAGCTATACAAGCAAAGAGCACTGGAGTGAGAATGCAGCAGGAATACTTTTTTTTTTTTATAAGAAAAAGGGGTATTTCAAAGAGAGAATCAGTTTAAAGGCTAAGTTTACATTTCTGACCATGTGCTATATTACACCTATATTCAGGGTCTAACATGGTCAGATTGAGACGGACATGGACAGGAGGAACATGGACTCCTGCGTCTGCAGGAGCCATAGCATTGCACCAGCAGTCCAAGGATTGAGGTTGCAATGCCTTGCTGGCTCCAATGCAAAAAATACTACATTTGCATTTTTTTTCTTTTATGAGTATGTGTGTGCATGTCCAGATTATTTATTTATTTTCCTAAATGATGGAAATCTTAAGTTATGGTAAAAAATTACTATAAAGAGGAAAACAAAAGTGTGATGATTTAATTGGGCTTTAGGAAAATACTCTTAATATTGGGGTTTTAGACATTATACAGCCTTGGCTAAAATAGAAAACCAACAACTAGACAGAAAATTATCTGGAGTGAAGCAAGTCAGCTTCCTTGTACTGCTCGCTACTTCTTTGCATTACTATTTAAATTGTTCCCAGTTACATTTACCAATTCAAAATAGCCATTTTACAACAAATTACTTGTGAACATGCTTCCTGGACTGGACTCACGTCTAAACAATTTGAATGTAATTTTGAAGAGCTGGACATAATTAGCAAATGACATCCACAAGACCATTCAGCCTGGACAAGGAAAGAGAGCGGCAGTAAATGGTCTTTGTTACAGGAAGCTCCTGTATTAAGGACAACGTTTCATACTGTATTACTACACAGATCTGGAAGAAATACACAAAACACATCAAGATTCAAGTAAGAAAATACATTCCTCTTGTATTTAGACAATATTTGCTTATCCCAGAGTTCAGCTTTAAATCTTTCATGTACCTTACGTTTTCATAAACCTATATTTGAATTGTCAGACTTTAACTTCGACTGGCTGCTTAAAAAAAACACACAGGCTGCCTTAAATGTAAATTACATTACAACTATTATCCATCAACTATTTTAGGCTGCAGAGCTTTATCTCATGTCATATCTGTTAAATGCCCAGATTATTTACCTATGGCTTTGTCAACGGCTGCTTTTTGCATGCAAGCATCTGCTTTAGGTCAGATAAGACACACTTGGGCCAGTTTAATTTAGGAATCAAGAATGTTCACCTGGCTTAGTAAATGATGTGAAGCTGTGTACATTTTGAATACTATTTTTTTCTTTCGTAAATCAACCCCACTGTGTCTGAAATAAAAACAAAAAAATATATATATTTAATTTTTACACTTTACACACACAAACACAAACACACTGCATAACCATGCACATATACACACACCATATATACAGGCTACATGCAGATGCTTCAAACAGCCAGCAGATGGCAGAAGCAGAAAATGCTCCTGTATACATATAGCCATTTAGATAAACATACAGTATATGATGATTATAGAGCTTATTTAGTGTATGCTTAGCTGCGATTTAAAAATGGCCAACCAGAATAAAGAACGTGTATTAAATTGGCACAGTAATATATCTCTGGTAGTGACTTTATTGCTAGTAGCATCAGGTTTCAATGAAAAAAAAAAAAAAGAAAACCAAAAAAAAAAAAGGGTTTTTTTCCTTTCTATGGAAACAGGAACGTGAACCATGGTGAATTCTGATCCTGTTTGACCTCAAAAAAAAGAAAGAAAAACACGTTCTAATAACAGAACAATAGGCTCTACAGCTTGGGCTTTTCACCACAGTTTAAGTAGTACAGAAATGACTTGCAATTCCTAACACAGACTGGAAATAAATATACCACTTATGCATTCGAAAGGTTTTCTTCCTTTCTAGTCATGAATGGAACCCAGCATTTGAAATCTCGCTGCTATTTATTTCATGACAAATTGCAAGACTAAATTCACTTCATGCAATGCAACATAATAGTAATGATTAAGCCAATTGCATCACAGTACGGCTTACAAGCACACACAACAGCGGGGTTACAGATAACTTTCAAAGCTGGAAAGCACCAGGCATTTTTTTCAAGCTCCCCCGCAGAGAAGGAAAAGTTTCTCTTAGCTGGCTGCATGCTTCATGCATGCTTTTTAGAAATGAAATTAACAAATATACAGAACAGGTTTTTCTTTCTTTTAAAATAGAAAGAGCCGACCACTTACATGTCAACTATAGAGGATCATTGGAAAAAAAGAATCCTAAGGGCTTATTTGCACTATTGGGCATGCGTTAAGGTATGCATAACGTGAGCTGGTGTGTGCTGTGCATGCGCAGTGTAATGCATTATTAAATTCATCTCGGTACTTTCTTTTTATCCTTTTTGTTAAATCAAACCTACTGCAACTTTAAACTTCTATTTAACTTTCATGTAATGCATTATAGCGCGTTCAAAGCACTGCACATAAATGTAACAGGTCCTTTTTTTTTCAGCCCATGGAATGGAAGCAATAGGATATGAAGCAAATTGCCTTGTCTACAGTACACATGCAACACTGCCCAGCCCAAGAGGGCTGGTGTGAACATGCCCTCACTTTACTACGAGATGGGCAGATCGTACGTTTTTTTATTACTTTACAACCCTCGCAAGGCAAAAGCCTTGCGAGGGTTGTATAGTGTATGGGCAGCTTAAGTTAGCCTGCAAAATTATTATAATTTAAGACAGCCTATTCAGACCCTTGTAAAAGCCATGAGTGATCCTCATTAATGTTAGCTCAGGCCAGCCTTCTCCTACACCTGATTATTGGTCAGTGAGAAGACCTACCAGAGGTGTACTGTACGTAAAGTGAAGCTGGCCATACACTGTAGGAATTTTGGAAAGTTTTTGATAAACCGGCCAAAATTCGATCACTGGGTGGTCCTGTCGCCACCCTTCCATCCAGTATCATCCTTTGGTCGTAGGAGCTGAATGGAAATGTTTAGGGTGAACATTGACGGCAGCCAACCAGCTGCTGTCACTGTTCGGGTATTGACAATGGCACACCCCCTGCTGTCAGAATACAATACAGTAGCAGGAGATTCGTCCAATGATAAAAACATAAAAAGTGAATGGCCCATTTTAAGGCCCATATTAACAATATACCAGCATGCTCATTTCAACACTATAGCTAGTGTATTATAGTGACTGTGTACAGGGAAACCAGATCATTCATCAAGCCATTATTGCATCTAGGTGCTGCTGGTCTCCTACTGGTCTACAATGGCAATGGCTGCATGGCATTTCGGAATGGCAGGTTTTCTGATGGTGACAAAAGTGGACCTTGCCTGTGTAATAGGTGTTGAAACGGCCAAGAACATAATTGGGAGACAGAACAGAGCCTTGTCACCCCATACCAGGAGGTGCCTGAAGAAGCATCTTCATGGCAGGATCAAAACATATTGTTTTAATAAAAGCTTTAGATTTCATAATATTGAAAATGACTTTTAAAATTACATTAACATGTTAAAGTCCATATGTGATTTCAGTGGTTGGGATTACATACAACTTAAGGGAATGTTCACACCAGCAGTTGCGCTCAACACCACGGCTGCTTGTGTGCATGTCCCTGCGCACGATGGAACCACATCCCACTTAGTTTTAGTTTTGTAGAACTTTATCAAAATGCTATTGAAGTGACATTTCATTCAGTTCTGCGGGCTCACCACAGTGCAATGAGGTTGTACCACGTCTCACTGTTGTGCGCTTTAAAAAAAAGTACTGCACCCCGCTGTTTTTTTAAGCGCAAACCACTGAAACACGGTGGTGTGAACCAAGCCCATTTATGACAAGGCAGTTTGTCTTGTCTTCCTTTTGGGCTGCGCTGGAATTAACGGCCAGTGCAGCCCGACTGCAGATAGTGTGAACTCACGCTGAGTAATCTTTAGGTATCACCATTCAAATGAAGAGAAGATCATAAAAAAATTCCTATCTGACCAATTATTACTAGTGACAGCTACACCACTCTTCCACACTTCAACACTATCTTCATACAGAGGGATTATTGCCATATGACGCTAAACCTTCTTTCAAGGTTTCATTTCTATTTTCTTAAAAAGCATTTTCAAACCTGATCCCCAGACATATGTCATACCTGCAATACAATTGGATTCATTTTTCTAAACTCAGTAACCCAGTGTGTGGGTTGAAAATGCAATCACAAGATGATACCAAACAGCGAATGTATGGAGAAAAGCACTTTCTTTGCAGGCAGGATGTGAGCTAAATATCAACAAAACGCTGCAATGCAAAGTAAACCAGCTGTAGATTTTTGCTAATTGAATTCCCATTTGATCTGTCTGGAGGTTTAAAACTACATCTTGAGCATCATGTTTTTTCTCCAAGCCAGAGAGATGATTTCCCTGCCAAATAAACAGTATATGACAAAGATTTAGGTATTGTGAAATAAAAAAAATCAATACCACATGACATTTACACTATTTACACCATATTTATGTTTCAACAGAACAAATAAAAATTAAAACCAATACATAAAATCACAGCAATCCAATACCTAACTCTGTGGGCAAGCTGGCTACACAAGCACTCTTATATATCACCAAAAATCTGATTTATACATCTCCCACCCAGCATATAGCTGCTGGGTGAATGCCATTCACACAGGATTACCACCACTAGATGGAGCCGAGGATTATACAAAATTGCTATGCTCCTCCACGCCATCTAGTGGCAATAGTGCCATGTGAACAGCATTTGCGATGGGTGGAGATTTACAAATCATCCCCTAAATAGGTATGTCTGTGAATTTGCAGACACCCTACTACTGACCTCATCTTAGGGAAATAGAAGCTAAAAATAAAGTTTAGCACTTAGAATAAGCACTACTTTACCTCTTGGCATGCTTGCCAAATGACCTAATGGGTGACCTTGGAGATAAACTCCATTGTGACCATGAAAGCACCCCCATGGTAAGCTTAGTAATTGTAAGTGAAATGTACAGTATTTTTAATGTATTTGCCACATTTGCCACAGGATAACCAAATTGTATTAGTTATATGGAGTATTACCTATATGTGAATACAGATGTTTCATTCTCTTCCTACCATAGGAGGAAGCCTGCTTTTTAAACTGTGAGATAAGCATAATATATGCCAAGGGTATTTGAAATGCACATTACATCAGACATATTACATCTAAATAGCATAATTATTATTATTATAACCGCTACTAAAAAGGTATTTCTATAGCGGTACCAATTACGCAGCATTTTACATACTATTCATTCACAACTAAGGTTTAGATTGTAAGCACTCATGCGCAAGGTCCTCCTAACCCTCCTGTATTAGATTGAATTGTAACTGTACTGTCCCCTTTATTTTGTAACGTGCTCTGCAAACTGTTGGTGCTATATAAATCCTGTAAAATAATAATAATAATACGGTCCCTATCTCATATGCGCACATATGAGTACCAATTTACACAGGAGTCAATTAACCTACCAGCATGTTTTTGGAGTGTGGAAGGAATCCAGAGTACATGGTGGAAACCCGCACAAGCACAGGGAGAACATGCAAACTCCACACAAATAGTGTCCTGGCCAAATCTGTATTTGAATCGGTGGATGAACAGAATTTGCGGCATTATCCTTATTGGGGATACATGGTTAGATTTTCGTTTGAATGTACCTAGGAAAAAATCTAATCAGAAAATTCAATAAAGCATTCAGAGACTTGATGAACGTTATTCGAAATTTTGTTTGGTTTTAACATTCGATTTTAGAGTGAACAAAAACCCCATTCAATCTTAGAACTTTGATCGCTCGAAAATAAATTTCATTCAGGAACTTCGATTTTTTTTTCCCCATCACTTTGGATGAAAAGGAACGTTGGTTTGGCTCCATTTCCATCAGAAAATCCAAAGATGACCTTTTTTGAACAGATTTGTACACAAATCTGTGTATGCAAACTGTGTATGGACAACTTTATTCCAGAATGAAATTTTAGGATTCTCAAGGTATGATGAATATTTTTGGGGTTAATTAACTAAAGCAGTACATCTTGCACACACCACAAGGAATAAGCATTTGCTTCAATCATCCAATCAAGCTCCTTTTTGAAAATCCTTCCAATGCACATCATTGGACTATCTGACATGAATGCAGGTTCACTAAGATTAATTAAAATGTTACACCTTTAGGAAATCATCGCCACAACAAACAGCTTGTTAAGTGATACAAACCATATTCACACTGCTCATGAGCATATTTTTCCCAGCATGCACTACAATCTGTTTAGGGGTTGTGATTAGTCACATGCAGGTCACAGCCATACACAGAAAAAAATCCCATATGTTGCATACAACAAATATGCATACAAGTATGGCAACATCTATACCTGATGATGCAGAGTCATTCAATCTGTAGCAATTTATTAACGGTAGATTTCTTCAGTCTGCATTACAGTCTAGTGGCTGCTCACTAGAAAAATTTCACCATTTGGAGAATCCGGTCCTTCCTAAAGGCTACCAACGCAATGTAACATTTGGTTTAAATTCAAATACACTGATGACCATTGTATATTTATATTCTCTAATTGTTTTACTCTACTCTAGAGTCTCGCCCATCACTTTTTAATCACTTTCATCATATTTAATGATGGCTAATAAACAGCCTGATTTTTGCAAGTGAAGCTCCTAATTCAAGCATCGTGGGCCCTTTATGACCTTCCAAGAGGATGATAACAAATGCCTGAGATTGTTGGAGGGTCTTATAATCACGCATTGAAATTTTACAATGTTCAAGTGATGATGGGAGGGAAAGTATTAATGTTCATGTAATGCAATGGCCAAATATCACAGTGGGTCCAGTGATGCCGTGCAGGATGAGTCGATGTTTCTGCTCTGTGCATCAATAGCCACACTTAAAGAGCCCCTATCACCAGACCATTCATTTCAACAATCTGAGACTGATGTTGGGTGCCGCCATCTTGGATGAGATATCCGCAGACTCAGAGCTGTCACTTGCATAACACTTGCATAAGTATTCCCTTTCAGGCCTCCCCCAGCCATTATATAAAAGATTACGTAGGGAGATGATGGGAGGGGTGGGGAGGTGGGCCACCACAGACAGTAATTAGACACTCCAGAAGAAAGGGCTATGACACAGAAGGGGTTGTTCTAGGGAAATAAATATTCCTAAAGTGGTCAAATTCGTGAGCAAGTTCACAGGCACATCACAGGAAGTTCACAGGAAGTCAAAAGAAAAATGTTTACGGAAAAGAAAAACACTGCAAGTACACAATTAAAGACTTGAATTTTTGCTCTTTTGTTGCCCCACGGTCCCTGTGTGTGTTGTAAAGTAGCGACTGATCCAAACTCCAGCACAGAAGCGAGCTTGGAGTGGTGGCTACTTTACAACACACACAGGGATCATGGGGAACAAAGGTAGCCACCCTCCAGAAGGAAGTACAGTATCACACCAATTCAGAGATGATGTGAGAATCTACAGCTCGGTGATACACAAATAAACTTCTTTCTTGTTAATAGTCCAGGTACTTGAATGTATTTTTAAGGTTAACCTTCTGAGTTTAGTGCCACTTTGGCCCTCATTCACACGAGAAATGGGCGGCCCATACAGATCCATGCTGTCCGTACTCGTACGATGACAGGGTGGATCCTGTCTGTGTCCGAGCAGGGATACCCGCACCCGTACAGACGTGCAGGTGGGGTGAGCGTAGGGCGCCGTACGGCCACGTACTCCCATAGAGAAGTGTAATCACACGCAGCACCTGTCCTTCCCGGAAGCGGCCCGATATGGCCGTACACGCAGCACAGATCTGTACAGGCTGCCCGTTTCTCGTGTGAATGAGGGCTTATTGTAAAAGAGATTGTATGATAATCCCATAAACAAGTAGATGCAGTTGGTCCATTACTACACTTAACAATCATGGACATCCGACATGAAACATGTCTTTCCATATTGGGCAAACGGCTATACTCCCCAGTACAGACACACTGACATATCTGTAAAATGCAAATGACAATTTTTGAGCCATCCATATTCAAGCATTTCTAGGAAATGTCTACATGAAAAGCAAAATCTGCAAATGTCAGCCAGTTTATAACACCAAGTAGAACTCTGCATAGAAACTTCGAAGATATCTGGAGATCTTCTACTAGTATAATGCACCATCAACCATTTATCACACTCCAATAGAACTGCCCTCCAGTAATTTAATGTGCAGAGCTACAGCAAATGACTGAGCCTATAACATTTCTAACATGTTTCCCACATCAGTGCTTAATTCATTGTCCTGCACATTTTTTTTCAGATACTGTATAAGGTTTTTAGTGAACCCATCTTCTGTAAGTATAGTGGATGGATGTCACAATAATGATCATTAATCCTTACAGTAAATGTAAGAATCCATACATTTGCAGTGAACGTACAAATGTGTTCTGATCTTTTCTAGTACATTCACTACCGGCAAATCCAGTAATGAGATCAGACACACAAACTAAAGTGTTTAATATTCTTGGTAACATCACCATTAACTTCTTACACCCGCACAGTAATGGAGGGAAACCTAGCCCAAAAGTAAATAGCAGTCATGTTCATCATCCTTTAAAGTCAAAATGCACCAACTATGGCATACCAGCCAACGTTTTTACGGATTATGGAAATTCTACAGAATACTAGACTAGCATGAAGCATGCCCAGATCTGCATGCTCTTATATTTTATATGTTTATGGTACAAATTTTCTGCATGCCAAAAAAGGTAAAAATTGAAAGAAAATGAAGACGCAAATGAAGAAGCAAATACCATACCTCCCAACTGTCCAGATTACCTTGGTTCAGGCCCAGGATTTGAACTCGACTGTCAGACTATCGACTAGCATGGTGCCACCCAACAGAGTGGAGATATCGATCTCCTCTTACTGTTTCTGTTCATGTGATGAAAACAAGGGCAAATTTAATAAGTGCTGATAGGGGATCTATACAGGGCAGTTGTAATGGTGCTGATCTGAGGTCTGAAGAGGGTAATGTGAATGAGTGCTGATCTCAGGTCTGAAGAGGGCGATTTTAATGAGTGCTGATCTGAGGTCTGGAGAGGGCTATGCAAAAAA
This sequence comes from Nanorana parkeri, assembly GCF_000935625.1. NCBI lineage: Eukaryota > Metazoa > Chordata > Amphibia > Anura > Dicroglossidae > Nanorana > Nanorana parkeri. Next base: position 202,932 of record NW_017307607.1, read on the forward strand.
AAAGAGTGGTGGGGGGGGGATGTGAAGGGTGGGGGGGGGGGGGGGGTAGTCTGGGGTATAAATGTTATGGGGGGGCTGATTTAAGGTCTCAGTGCATGTGATGGGCAACCCTTTTCTACCACTGATAATGCTGGATCAACTTTTCCACAAAATTACTGTAACCCTGGGGCTTTTTGTTTTATTACATCTGATGCCGAGGCATTTCCTCCTCCACTGACACTAGTGCCATTTTTCCTCCCACTAATGTCAGGTATTTTTTCTCCCTGTGACCAGTAACTACGGGCATTTATTTCCCAAGGATCAATGTTGTCATGCATTTTCTCTCAGTGACCAACACCACCGGGTATTTTTCCAATAACACCAGACATTTTTCTCCAAATTACCATTTTTTCTCCAACTGACCAATGACAAGATATGTAAGGGGCAATAGGTCACATCATTAAACCTGTAGTGCTGTGTATCACATGCTCCTGACCAGTGTTTTTTATTTCAAGATTTGCTGGTTGCTAAGTAGCCAAGTGCTGGAATGAAGTTCTTCTTTAAGGTAAGCTCAGACTGAAAAGCATATGTAATGGAAGAGTTTTTAAAAATTATAATTTTGTCCTATGGTTTATGTGTCTTTAAAATCTTCACTTGTGGTCCAGTAATTACAGAGTATTTTGTGGGTAAAAAGGACTTCAGCACACATGTGTAGTGTATAGTGTGAGTGAAATCATGCAACGTAATTCTAAAGCTGGGAGGTATGAAACACTGAGTTAGGGTCTGTGACCATACACTGAAAAAATAGATGCAGCATTCTCAACATTTTGACTAGTGTCCTAATTCAAATGAATAAGGAGTCTCAACTGTCTGTAGTAAAATTTGGAGAGCTAGAGGGAACGTCAAGCTATTGCCAAATAGCATCTTACATTTATGTTAATATGACCATTTTAATTTTGGAGTTTTAAGTCCTTTAAAATCAATGCACCTACAGCATATTTAATCTAAGAGTTTGAAGGCTTCATTATGTATCTTCAATGCTGGGAAAGAGAACACTGAGTGTTTTCAGTAATCCATGTCCTTGAGCTTCAGAGCTGTCTGTACATGCTAACAGGCAGAATGAGGAGAATTAATGACTATGGGAGCAGGCAAGGTTTACAGTTGAATGAAACGCTTTCCACAATTCTGTGTGCCACATATCAACAAGCATAATGTAAAAGTAGCAAGAGTGTTGCTAGGATTGTAAGCAATCTGGGACATTTACTGAATTGAGGGTGCCACCAAAATGTAATTTAAAGGGCATTGTTAACTAGAGTCAGCCATAATTACACATTCTTAAACAGTATACATTCCCTAGCCAACAATACCTATGCAGTTGATAAGTATACACATCCTCAAGGTGTTCATGAGTTAGTATTACAGAACATCACATTGTGGTGTATTACATTTTGTTGACAAACAGATTTCTGCAAACCGATTTTGCAGACTGATTGCATAAATATTCGCCCCTTTAAATCAGTGTTTAGTGGATACATATTTGGCAGCAGTTACAGCCATGAATCTATGTGGATTGGTCTTTATTGGCTTTGCTTATCTGGACACTACAATTTTTTGCCCTTTCCTTTTTGTCATATTGTTCATGAATTATGGGGATCACGAATGTATAGCTTTTGTTCAAGTGTAGCCACATATTCTCTATTGGATTGAGATCTGGACTCTGACATGCAATTGCAGGGCATTTATATTGATGTTTAAGCAAATTGTGTGCAGTTCTGGCTCTATATGTGGGGTCATTGTCTTGCTGGAACACAAATCATCTTTCAAGGCCTAGGTTCCATGGCAACTGCATTGGATTGTCCTCCAAGATTGCCCTGTATTTTGGAGGATTATGTGAATTAAACACTCACATCCTTCCACAGTTTCTGGGCCTGTTGAGGTCATTCTTCAGGAAGCACTTTTCCTTCGGAAATTGTACAGTTATTTTATATTATGGAGAAATCAACAGGAATTCTTGAGATATGTCAACGGTGAGCAAGAACATCCAAGATTGACTGTAGGTCAGTTGATAGTTATATTCTCCAGAATGATATGCCTTTTGAGAGCAAAGCTGAGCTAGCCTAGAAAGTGCTTGAGGTAACAGACGTGAATTGCCGGTACATATTTTAGTCTTCAAATTGATCTCAAATTGATGTGTGCCTGTGAAGCTCCATTAATTCAATGCCTGAGCTGAACACATGTCCTTGACTTCTTCCATGTTAAGATAAATCCCTCTCCTCTTATGATGCTGCTGATGCCCTACCTCCTATCATTCAATTATCAAATCCCAGAGCCTTAGTGGGGTGTGGGCAACTAAAAACCTTGTATGTAGACAGGGTCTAGAATCCAAAAGTACTTACTGACAAAAACAAAAAGGTGCGTATAGGATCTGCCAGGCACCTGAATTTAAGCACTGATGTGGACTTGGCACTATATCTTGACTTTCAAAATACATGTTAAAAAACTTCCTGGTCTGTCTTAAACATATTACAATACATACTCCACTGACACATTTTTGGCTACAAATTAAAGATTTTTTATAATAAGGGCCATTTATTTTTTGAAAAGGATACTGCATGATTAAAGCAAATGGTCCAACATATTATGAACCCTACTAAGCTACCACAAACATTATAAACTGACTGCTGGTTTAGTCAACCAAACACCACAAGCAAGCCAAGTGCAGCCATAGAATAGTCGCTGTCTCACCAATAACGATGGCCATCAAGACATCCTTGAACACTTTGCCATGGCACCAGAACCCACTAAAACCTTGTATCCACTAGGTCGCAGGTGAATGTGTGGCACAGGTGGGGAAATATGTGTCCTCTTTGCTCCACATAAAAGTGATACGAGCAAAAACATTTTCTAACTTAGAAAATGTATCCCCCGGGGGTTACTGGGTCATACATTACAAGAAATGCTTATAATGGGTGCATCACTTGCAAATATTGAGTTGCGTTTGTCCACTTTTATTTCCACACCAAACATCCAGGTGTATACTTTGAATAAACACAACACAGGGTGCGATGGATCTATAATATGCATCTTCAGTAGGGATCAACAGATAAATGGAATGCCAAGTTTTTTGTTTTTTTTTTCTTAACCTTAACACTGTTACACATAATGAAAACACTACTCACTGTTCATTGTGAAACTGATTTACAATACATCACAACAAAAATGCTATTAGCATTACAGGCATGGTAAACACTTAACTGCTTAGTGGTTTATGCACATCTTAGAAAGAAAAGCAATAACAAGTTATTAGAATATTGTTTTGCCCCCCGTGTTAAGAAGGCAGTAAGGTTTCACAAATGTTGACACCTTTAAATATTTATAACTAAAGAATGGCTCTGGGTGAAGCCCTCAGCACTGCTACCCCTCACTTAAATAGCTTCAGGATTTATTTTATGGAAACGTTTTATCAGTGTATTTTTTTTTTTTTAATATCGACTGTAATATCTAAAATACGGAAGTCTGCTGCAGTTTCTGTTTTTTTATTTAGTACTCAGCCCATGCACAGAGCAGTCAATGAATATTTAATACACCTTGAGGGGTCAGTGCTGCTAAACTCATATCCATAATCCATTCTACTAACAGCAAATAGAAGCATTACTGATGATCATTGCATCCAATAGCCAAAAAAAGCAGTTACTCTTTCAGGTGGGAAGGTTCAGGTTAATGTAATTATTTTAGAACTAAATAAGTTATTTTTAAAAAATGTGGATAGGCCCACACAAATCCAGTATAACATGAATAATGGTCCATACCTGGGACTGACTACGTGACAATTATTATTTTTGTTTTTTTAAGCACACTTATATTCTAAAGTTTCTTTAATTTAGAATAACGCAACTGTTCATGGTTTTGTTCAGACCTCTTTAACGGGTAAGTTTAACTGGAAGCGTTATATTCTCCTGATGCATAAAGCTCTAAATTGTATCTGTCACTATTTGTGTGAGCTAAGAATCACGTGTATGTTGTGGTCTGTCAGTTTTTTACTGCCATGGTACAATTCTGGCTCCGTCAAGGGGTATTGTAAACATGACATTACTTATACTGCAACTCTAGTAAATGGGTAAGTGCTGCTGAAAATAGGACATATCACAGCATGCGGTTTCAGTGATACATTGCATAAAGCAAATATACAACAATGAATGCTAAGCACACACTTACAAGAAGAAGAAACAGTCTTAAACCCGAAATAACTAAAGTGTGCTTGAGGAATGGAGGAGATTTACATGCTACCAATAGAAACAATACAGCACAGCCTGTCCTCTCAGTGTGATAAAGTTTTCAGTACAGTACATTTTAGCAAGGGCCTTCTACGCCAAAAACAAATGTGAATTTCCTTGTAAGGGCTTATTCAGACAAGGCATGCACACCCGTAAAATGCCATTATCCCAGAAGGGACAGGTGCACTGTGTAATTGCACGCAGCAACCTGTTCTTTCCTACGGGAGAACGCGGCTACAAACAGTTACATGCAGTCAAATGCACACCCAAATCTGTACACCTGTGCGGGTCCAGGTGCCCGCACTTGGACACACACTGTCGGTATTCATGTGCGGGCACCCAGACCCACACAAATACATCCCCTGTCCCCTCCTGAATGGGTCATTTTCACGGGGGTGCATGCTCTGCAGATGTGCACACCCATCTGAATGAGCCCAAAGCAGCCATGACTTCCAACTATTATCAATCCATAACACTCAGCTTTATCCCTACCATAACAATCTCCCGAACATTCACCTATCCAACCCTGATACCCCAATACTGGGGCTGAAAACAAATGGTCAACTCTACCTTGTAATATTTATTAACCACCAAGATATGGCAAATTGAGGGGAATTTATCAAAACTGGAGCAGACAGAATCCGGAGCAGTTGTCCACGGCAACCAATCAGCATCTCTCTTCAGTTTGCTCAGGTAAGATTTGAAAATGAGAGAGAGAAGCTGATTGGTTGCAGTGCATGTCTGCTCCAGTTTTGATAAATTCACCCCATTGTGTTTGTTAACAGGAATCTTAATTTCATGGCTCAGAATGTACATTTCAATACTGAAAAACAAATTAACGTGTAATAGTCACCAAATCGAAATGGTAGAAGCTGTTTTTTAAATTAGTAGTCTGGCATATACACATCTGTCCCGTTGATAAATAACAATAATGTACAATTAAAACATATTCAGGAATACAAAAAGCCTTCATCCAAAGAGCGGTGGGGGCAAAGGGTAGAGATCTCCATTATACCAGGAAATGTGTGAGCGTTCCCATTCATAATATGATAGATTGAAGACCTTCTTCTCCCCTTAGTCTAGACGAGAGTGCAAATAACATGTGTACTCACAGCCTCCGTGTCATTCATGAGACATAACAATGTACATTTGTCAAAAGAAACTGAGCGGTTCTCTGCACATAAACTCAAAATATATGAGTGGGGGAAAAAAAATTAGTTTTTTTATGTGAAAACATTTTAACTGTCACGCTGAAATTGTTATTACATTGTCACAACTCAGATTAATTTTTTTTTTTATGTGCTAAAAAAGAACGGCAACTGTCAGAACAGTAGAGCCTAATTGGGGGCTGCTGAGAGCTTTTATTTACCATACACACATATTAACTGTTGTTGACTAAGGGAGATTTTGTTTTTGTTTTTTTTTTCTTTTCCCCACATTGCAAGTTTTACATGACTAGTAATCTCTCAGGCATATATTCTTATTGTTAGCCTGAATTAACACAAACTGGGGGAATATATTAAAAAGTAGAGGCTGATCACCTAGCAAAATAAAAGTTCACAATGCAAAGTGAATGCTAGTTAACATTAATAAAAGACTGAACCAATCATCATATTGAATACCCAATAATGTGTGAGTAAAATAAAAAAAATGTCTCGCTAGCACAAGACTTTAGGGTCTATTAATAACCAATTCCCAGAACCACTCTCTCTGCGAATCTGCGAATATTCGTTCTGTCTGATTAGAGACAAAAACACATGTTCTTTGAATAGTATCTTTTCAGGTCAAATGTAATGTAATACCACATTATAGCCACCAGAGGAACTTGGGGAATAAATACTTATTTCCTATGCTCATTCGCTCCATCTAGTGGCTATAATGGGGTGTTACATTACATTCGACCGCAAAATATAATCTACTAACAATGTTTGGCTTTGCCTCTATTTGCACAGAACCAATGTTCACAGAGATTTGCAGGGCAAATGGCTCTGTGAATTGTTTATCAATAGACCCTTTTGTTTTAAAAGTGAACACAGCTTTAGCTTATTCACTAACATTTACTTTGATAAGTGAACAGCCTTTACTCCTTTAGGTAATCCAGACTACTGTCAACATGTGAAGCAGTGCGGAAGGTAAGCAAGACTTTACAAATGAAAATTATTTATGAAGTTCTATCCTAAAGAACTATATTGATAATATTAACAGAATGTCAGACAAAAAATGCATGTTAGATACAATAAAATAATAAGAAAATGGAGACAGAAAAAGAAGAAAACAGTGCATGAGGTATGCAATATTTTCCACGTGGCTTGCGCTCCAGCATAACCCAGTGAAAGAAAGCAGAGAGAAGGAATCCGGGTTGTCATAACAGCTTGCTTGCTGTATTCCTTAAGGAAAATGCAGTTGTTCTTTCCACAGTGAGAGGGAGCACTGTCAAAACCAACTACATGTACTTTAAAAACATTACTTTTTAACGTGGAAACCACAAGAGAATTACTTGGTTTCAAATATAGAAACAAACAGAGAACTGGAGTGCAAAAGGTTGTGCCAGCCACGTGGAGCGCCTAAAGTATATAAGTGTGTTTACTGAATCAACTTTAAGTTTATGAAATATATTTTCCTATATCATGGACTGTGTAATGTATAAGAATTAGCTGCCTGTTGCTTGGAGCAAGGAGAAGCACTTTATATACCGTGATCCAATTCTTACAACTTGTTGGCTGTGTAAAGCTCTCCATAGACATGAGATGAAATCAGCTTAGCTGTTTTGAGCAACAATCTTGAGCCTTTGGAAGAAGCTGACAATCCTCGGCTAATCGCTCTTGGGGTCACAGATCAATTGACAGATGCAAAAACCTTGCCCAGTCACTTTGCTTTCACTTAAAGTGAAACTTGACCCACCAACTTAATGTCTCCCAAAACAACCACTTTTATGGCATGCCACTGTCAAGGTTGCCACTGTGCTCACTTCAACTCTCAACCAAACTTTTAAGCCCTCAAATGACAGGTGCCATAGCTGATCACATGTGCAGCAACATGGCAACTGTAATCCAAACACAGGCTAAGATGGCACCTTCCTTGGCAGAAAAGGCTAGCAGGGTGTAGTTCTATTTTAAGATGCGCAGTGTGGGATCCTGTCTGTCCATCCCTTCTAAATAGAGGAGCCAAGTGCTCATGTTTAGGGGGCAGCAAGTCAAAATACATTTCTCCGTGTGGTTTGATAGTGCCTAAACATCATTACAGTCACGTTAACCTGTATTTCCACTTTTGCCGTCATAATTGAAAAAACACCACTATATGTTTATGTGTTTCTATTCACACAGCATACCCAAAAATATACTTTTGCAGCCAAATTGGAATAGCACCTACTTTAGGGCAAAGTCACACCATATCCAGTGCGTTTCGGCATGGTTCGAGCCCGCAATGCACTGGATCGCAAAAATTAAGCCAGGCCGCGTTCTGGGGCAGAAGGGGTGGGGGTGGTGCTATTAAGGTCAGTGGCACCGCAGACACCC